>NW_021835256.1:12500-22500 GCF_006345805.1 Octopus sinensis | reverse complement strand
TTTAATAATGTGCCGCAATAAATATTCTTCATTCTCAGCTTTGGTTCCTGCCCCTCCCATTTAGTACTGATAGTTTTTCTTTATCTATTTCCATTTGATCAGACTTTATAGGTATTGTCCAAGTAAGGACTTTTATTGCCATCATTTTCGCATGGTATTATGTAGCTCTATGGCCTGCTTAGATGTTTTGTTCGTTTTTCACAATTAAAATTGTTATTCCTCCTTTCTTCCCCCTCAACTGTCTGTTATATTACACTCTGTTTTATATTTCGTAGCTTCTTTGAAGATAGAATATAGATTTCTGCATATTTCGCAGCTACGAGTAATAACTTCCCATTATTCTTCAGTAGATTTTTGCGTTGTCCTAAAATGGATATTTTATAATATTTTTTCTAGATGTACGTATAGTAATATTTTTCTCTTTTTAGTCATATATATATAATCCACTCTGTAGAATTTCGCCTCCTGGATTCCAAATGCATTCCACAGTTTTTGTTTCACTATCTAATCGTGCTTATTCCGTTTCGCCCAGCAAAGAATATTTTAACAATGTATATATTACTGCATATTACGTTATATAAAATTTGCATTTAGATCTGACATAGCAATCAAAATAACGCCATTATCATTTCTATTTTTTTTACATTTCCTTCCGGTATTTTGTACGCGTATTTCATAAATCCTTATTATTTCGTATTTTGAGTTCATATGTTTAAGCCATGAGTATTTTATGAGGAAACCTTTTATTGATTTTGCGTCTGAGGACCAAGTTATTCAATCAAGTAAATAACATGTCCCTTAAACCAGGGTACGAAGTGGTGTAGTCTTCACAGACAAGATTACACCACAGCAACAATAAAAAAGTATCAGTGTCATACATTTGAGACGACGGGTGTCCTACGTGTTCGAGACACTGTTAATTCAACTTGATTTTATACATTGAGCATTTAACCCACATTTAGTCATCTGCTTTAGAAAACCCTTGATTAAGGTGCATAGGTTGTCTAAATATTCATACAGGCTGACCGTGAATATCTCAAATATGTCAGCCCTAACTCAATCAGTATTAATGTAACACATCGCATTTCCGCTGTTTCCAAAATATATAAATTTCATGACGAGCAATGATGGCCATCTGTTGAGTCACCCTGGAAAATGCCACATGAAATATTTACAATTCCAACATTTAGAGATTCAGCACCATTTGTTATACAATGTGGAAGCACTCCGTCGGTTACGACGACGAGGGTTCCAGTTGATCCGAATCAACGGAACAGCCTGCTCGTGAAATTAACGTGTAAGTGGCTGAGCACTCCACAGACACGTGTACCCTTAACGTAGTTCTCGGGGATATTCAGCGTGACACAGAGAGTGACAAGGCCGGCCCTTTGAAATACAGGTACAACAGAAACAGGAAGTAAGAGTGAGAGAAAGTTGTGGTGAAAGAGTACAGCAGGGATCACCACCATCCCTGCCGGAGCCTCGTGGAACTTTTAGGTGTTTTCGCTCAATAAACACTCACAACGCCCGGTCTGGGAATCGAAACCGCGATCCTATGACCGCGAGTCCGCTGCCCTAACCACTGGGCCATTGCGACTCCACTGTCATGCAATGTAACATTTGTGTGATATATAATGCCCCTTATCGGATCAACAGCACAATGCAACGAAATAACTGTATAATCAAATGGTAGCGGCTGCAGGGAAGTAAATGTTAATAAATATAATGCAGAAAAATTAATGAGTCACCTGGAGAGATAATGACGAGGGGTGTCACGACAGCAAAATCTTGCAATATATATATATATATATATATATATATATATATATATATAATATATATATACAAGGCGGAGAGCTGTAAAAAAGTTACTTTGCAATAATTATGTGGTCAGACGGCTGGAAAGTGAATTTACTATTAACGTATAGTCTGTGAAGAAATAATTATGGAGTAAAGAAAAGTAATGTAAGCCAATGTGTAATATACTCTTTTATCAATTAATAGGATATCAGAACGATATCTCACAGTTCTGTAGAAAACTACGCCTATCAGAGTAAATCAACGATAAAGAAAAGGGGAACGAATCAATTGTAAGAAACGAGAGCGAAGAAGCGCCAACAAAAAGTATGAATAGAACTATAGATATATTTTGTGATTTTTGTATCTGCCTTCTCTTACAAAGACCTTCCGCGCGCTAAAATAGAGCCCGATTTCAATCGAAAGGAATGGGATACAATACATGAATTGGAAAACAATACTGATATAATAATTAAGGAAGCAGATAAGGGACATGCTATAGTTATTATGGATACTGAACACTACAAAAGAGGTATACTATTTATATTAGAAGATATGGCCTACTACCAAAAATCAATGACGATGACTAAACCGAACAAACTTACTCTCTTTACTTGTTTCAGTCATTTGACTGCGGCCATGCTGAAGCACCGCCTTTAGTTGAGCAAATCGACCCCGAGACTTATTCTTTGTAAGCCCAGTACTTATTCTATCGGTCTCTTTTGCGGAACCGCTAAGTGATGGGGACGTAAACACACCAGCATCGGTTGTCAAGCAATGCTAGGGGGACAAGCACAGACACACAAACACACACACACACACACAAACATATATATATATATATATATATATATACATAAATACGACAGACTTCTTTCAGTTTCCGTCTACCAAATCCACTCACAAGGCATTGGTCGGCCAGGGGCTATAGCAGAAGACACTTGCCCAAGATGCCACGCAGTGGGACTGAACCCAGAACCATGTGGTTGGTTAGCAAGCTACTTACCACACAGCCACTCCTGCGCCTATTCACAAACATCAAAAAAGGTTTTAAAAACAAAGGATGGGACTACCTAACCCATTTTGATTGCAAGACTAGATATCTTTACGGACTCCCAAAAATCCATAAAAATTAATCTATTAAGAATGTAAAAAAAAAAACAACTATAAGTTGTATAAACATACAATATCCCACCGACCTTCAATTTAGATTAACTGTGGCAGGCCCGAACTGTGAAACACACAACCTCAGCAACTTTTTTATATATATTCATGAAACCTATTTAAAATAACAAGCTTTGTAAGGGAAGATCTTGACCTGTTAAACCACCTCCTAAAATCCATAAACAATGATACCATTATTGTATCTTTTGACGTGGTGAATCTCTATACCACAATCCCACACCAATATAGGTTAATGGCAATAAATTTCTGTTTTGAGAAATTCCCCCATGAAATTTCTGATATAATTGAAAAAATGTTTTATCACTGTAGGGTTAATGTTTATCCCCGAAAACAACTTTTTGGATTTCAATGGCAAAATTTACACACACACACACACACACACGTACACACGTACACACACAGAGGATGATTACGTCATTTTGTCAGATTATTGGCGTCTCACATTCAGCCTGATTTTTCAGAATTACTTTCATATTTGCATGTTCACGCCACACATTCATTGCCATAGAACATTTTCGAAAAAAAAAAGCAATGATCTAGACATAAAGCGAAAGCGAGGCATTTGTACCTCAATGGATTAAGTTGAGAAATGCTTGCACAATAAGTTTGACATTCTCCCGGACGCCAGAGTAGGTTCCAGAGACAAGCATTTAAAGATGATTGGTACTATTTTGACAGCGACTTTTACGTCAGTATATTTCTCCAATACTTGAATACACACACACACACACGCACACACACGTACATACATACATACATACATATATATATATATATATATTAATCTAATATATATATATGTATGTATGTATGTATATAATAACATTACATACATATATACATACAACATACATAATGTGTTGTATGGCGTGCGAGTGTGTGTGTGTGTGTGTGTGTGTAAATCTTTCTCTAACAGCTCGGAACAGAAATCGAGTGTTCGACCACGACCCAACTCACAAATACTGCTCTCTTGTTAAGCTTAATATTGAAACATTCCTAACTCTGTATTACGTTGAAAACCGGACATCTTGTTTTTTCTTTTTTTTTCTTTTTTTTTTTAGATTCCGGGTTTTTTCTCAGCTCTAAAGTCTTATCTGAAACGAAAATAAAAATGAAAAAAGAGAAAAGAATATTTCAGTAAGTATTTAAAAATATTCTGTGCCTGAACATAAAATATGCATAATATCGATCTTTTCAACGGAGAATTTCAATTGTAAATTAAGTGTATTGATATATTATAGAATAGATACTAGAATCAGTTCAAATAAAGATTACATCTAATCAAAGACACTGTCTTCTTTATAATACTAATTGACATTTTCTAAAGATTATAAAACAAAGGTGAAAGGATATATAGATCTTGCTCCGATATGAACTCCGTGTGCTAATGTTTCTTGTCTTTATAATGAAAATCTTAAGATAATGAATAAATGGCAGTGTTAATCATTTCTTTCATATTTGGCATCAATAAATTAATATTTACCACCGTGTAAGGTCGCCGGCAGTCATACCATTTGGTACATTTCTATATCTGTATTAATTTGCAATGTCACTTTAATAAATCATTTATATCTACTGCTACACTATCGATCACTGAAGATTTCTACTGATGAGCCGAAGCTTCTTCAGATGTAGTTACACTGCAATGGCGTTTCTATCAATATATTTATCTCCTCATGGCTGAATGATATAGGTAATGGTGATTTCCGACAGAGTACACAGTATTGTGTTTAGCACTAAAGAACCGCTACTGGTATACTTGCATCGGCTATAAAAGCATGCTATATACAAAACATGAGGACAGCAAAGTACCTCCAGTAGGATCAAGAGGTTAAAAACGTGCTTCACTGATCTATGTCGTTTTATAACATTCTCTCAACAGAGATATAACTATCGTATCGAAATGTTGGTTCATACATAGTTAAATATTTGTTAATGGTAGTAAACTATTATTTAATTTTCTGTTGTCCATAATTACATAAAGTTAACACTGATTGGTTGGTAAACGAAGATAAAGCATGAGAAAAAAGGGCATTCCATATATCTAAAACCACTACGAATGCAGTTTTTATGTGATATAACTGTTGTAACTTGTTTTTCAGAATACATTGTTGTAGGAGTGTCTGTGTGGTAAGTGTCTGTGTGGTAAGTAGCTTGCTTAGCAATCACATGGTTCCGGGTTGAGTCCCACTGCGTGACACCTTGGGCAAGTGTCTTCTACTATAGCCTCGTGCCGACCAAAGCCTTTTGAGTAGATTTGGTAGACGGAAACTGAAAGAAGACCGTCATATATATATGTATATATATGTGTGTGTGTGTGTGTGTGTGTGTGTGTGTGTGTGTGTATGTGTGCGTATGTGTGTGTGCGTGTGTGTGCGTATGTGTGTGTGTGTTCGTCCCCCCAACATCGCTTGACAACCGATGCTCGTGTGTTTACCTCCCCATAACCTAGCGGCTCGGCAAAAGAAACCGATATAATAAGTACTAGGCTTACAAATAATAAGCCCTGGTGTCGATTTGCTCGACTACAGGCGTTGCTCCAGCATGGCCGCAGTCAAATGACTGAGATAAGTAAAAGAGTAGCTATTTTTTACTCATGACATATCTCGATCGTTATTTTATATAATTAACTCCAGAGATTCAATCTAGAGACTTGAGTTTACCTGCTAGATAAAATGTTCACACTTCTAATGCATTGTCTCTAAGTTCCACATTTTCTTTGCATTAAGTTCTTATATTTTTACTAAATGGAATCAAGTCTTTCGCCACACATTCTCCGATCTTTTCAATGGTTTTCGAACCCTCGTGTTTTTTTCTTGTCTGTACTATTTTTTCTTATGTAATATGCGTAATGCATCCCTATCTACGCCTGCTTTAACGTCTATATTTGTGTGTGTCTATGTGTCTATGTGTTTTGTATATGTGTGTATCTTGCTTGCTTGTGTATGAGTTTGTGTTCACATGTTTCATTGTTCTTCTCATTCTGACACAATGGAACAGGCAGGGCAAAAGGAAATAGAAAGTCGTTAAAGAGGTCACAGAATGTATAACGAAAGAGCTCTGACACATAACGATCTCCGAAATACAATAACAGCTATTTCAACATTTGATATCCCGTCAAGAGTATGACAAAGCAAATATACAGACACACACAAAAACATGCACACACATACACACACATAGACACGCACACACACATATATATTTATATGTGTTTGCTTGTGTGTATGTGTGTGTGATTAGCTTTTACTAATGTATCTTTTGAGAAATATTTTCTCATATTAAATTGGATTTTCGTACAAATTTTTACCGATATATCTAAAAAAATCCTTACGTGAAGTAACGCAACTGTAATTTAAAATGACCTCAATAGAGTTATGATATAATACTTATACAACGCACTTCCACACGTTCAACAGAAATGCGAAATTCATTTTTCTGAAAATCAGACCGTAGCCTTCACATGTTTCTGTCTTATTTCAAATTGATTTATATAGCAACAAACAGGATAGGAGGTGGATCTAATTGACAATACAGTAAAGTGTAGTCGTCAGATTCTTTAGGTGTGATTTACATTGGCGATCTGTGAAGATAGCGGATGCAGACGTTTTTCGCCATCAAGGAATATGCTAACATAGCGAAACAAAAGGGTAGCTCTTGTTAACACCTGATGAATATAATATATCCGAAGATAAGAGGAGAGGTTTGTATGGGCAGTTATATAAAGTGACAGCATCCAAGGATATACAGGTTAGTTTGTGTTGGAAATTAAAGAATATGGTAATGCAATGATTTCTTTTAGAGATGGACGCTTTGGGAATCATCCGTGTTCATTAGATTTTGTTCTTAATTAAATATAGCTTCTTTACGTTTGATCTCTCCTGAAAAATTAATCTTGTATAAACAATTTTTAAGTGGAATAAATTGAATTCTCATGCCGAAAAAACATGCTGAAAGACTTTGAGAACTACCAAAGCACCGACAAAATATTGGTTTCAAATTTCAGCACGAGGCCATCAATTTCGTGGGTGGGTGTTAGTCAATTTCATCGACTTTAGTACTCAACTGCTGCTTATTTTTGGCTCCGAAAAGATGAAAGGCAAAGTCGATCTCGGCGGAATCTAAGGAAGGGAGCTCGTACGTGGAATTTTTTTCTAATGCCATCAAGATTAACCAGGTTGAAAATGGTAATTTCTGACCTGTTATGTCTTTTAAGAAAACAGAAATTATTGTGATTCTAATTTCCACCGTTTGTTTAGTTACAAGTAAATATTTTGTTTATATTGTCCACTGGCGTTTGGTTATAAATTAATGAGTTTTTTTTTTTTTTTTGAAAATACGTGTAACATAATTTTGAATATCACCAACGGGTACTGAAGGAGAAAAATAAAATCTTTAATCAGTCGGATAGTATCTTGATTGCGCAGTTTCGGGAGACCACTTTCAGAAGAATTTAGACTTAAACCCTATCACTGCCATTTCATAGGTTAATGTTTTCTAATTGCAGAAAGATGTTATGTTCAAAGAATTCTTGAAACAATAGTTTATTCCACTTTCTCACTGCAAACCAATTTATTCCACGTCTGAACTACTGCATATAATCGATTATACACAACCTCATCTTATTTGGTCGTGTAACTATCTTACAAATCAATATTTAGTACCCCTATTTACATTTTTCTGAAGAAGATGTTAATACAGCTGCGTGGAACACAAGAGAGAAATTATCAATAAAGACTTTGTTACAAAGGAAATGTGTATTTAATTATTTAATATCGATTATTCGTACGTTTCTGTAGTAGACGTTGTTCTTAATGTTACTGTTGTTGTTATTATCATTATTATTATTATTATTATTATTATTATTATTATTATTATTATTATTATTGTTATTATTATTGTTATTATTATTGTTATTATATTATTATTATTGTTATTATTATTATTGTTATTATTATTATTGTTGTTATTATTATTATTACTATTATTATTATTACTATTATTATTATTATTATTATTATTAATATTATTATTATTATTATCATTATTATCATTGTTATTATTGTTATTATTATTATTGTTATTATTGTTATTATTATTATTATTATTATTATTATTATTGTTATTATTATTATTATTATTATTATTATCATCATTATTATTATTATTATTATTTGGAGTAAAACATCATTATCAATTGCATTTTTTTTTATTGCTTGTTATTGGCATAGATTGAGGTATTACATTACGGTTCTTTTCAAATATGCTAACAGAACTATCGACAATATTGCACTTAACTTCATGCGTTGTATCTAAAGATTCTCATATATTCTAATTTGAGCATGTTTACGAGTGGATAACCTGGTCAATTGTCACTTATGTGGCATTTTCGAGTCACAGAAAGTATTGGTTTATGAAGTTACAAACTATCATTGGTTTACACATCGAAGAAATTATAGATGAATATTATTGCATCAAATCTGTGACATTGTTAGATTTCATTGACAGTATGGCAAAGTAAAATTGCTCTGGTTGTAATGCTAACAAGATAATAAACCTACCTTTCAGCATTTGTTATTACACTGGTACCTTATTGTGTTTCATTGACATCATCAGAGTCGCTTCAATTTTGATTCCGCCAATTTCGTTGTTCGTTTTGTAATTTGTTCTGCATACATTTCTGACCATACACACACACACACACACAAAAGGTAAATTAATTCATGCATAAAATATTTGTTCCTTTTGCCTGCGTATATCGCATAATACAAAAAAAAAGTGATTGTGTTTCGAATTAGGGAAAAGTTTCAACTTTCTAGTTAATCCAGTTCATTTCTTCAAAATTCTCGTTTAAGCAATTCTACTGCCTTCCAGATATTTAGATGCTAGGTTTCGTCATGTTCAGTTTAATCTTCATACACTCTGGAATTGATGCTGATTCCTCCTAGCAGCACATTTGAACATGTTTTCTGCTGCTGATTTTGATAGAAAGTTTTTTTTCAGAGAGAATGGCAGGAGTGGCTGTGTGGTAAGTAGCTTGCCTACCAACAACATGGTTCCGGGTTCATTCCCATTGCGTGGCACTTTTGGCAAGTGTCTTCTACTATAGGCTCTGGGTGACCAAAGCCTTGTGAGTGGATTTGGTAGACGAAAGCTGAAAGAAGCCCGTCGTATATATGTATATATATATGTATATATATATATATATATATATATATATGTGTGTGTGTGTGTGTATATATATATGCATGCATGTGTGTGTATGTTTGTGTGCTTGTGTTTGTACCCCCAGCATCGCTTGACAACCGATGCTGGTGTGTTTAAGTCCCCGGATCTTAGCGGTTCGGCACCAAGAGACCGATAGAATAAGTACTGGGCTTACAAAGAATAAGTCCTGGGATCGATTTGCTCGGCTAAAGGCGGTGCTCCAGCATCACCACTGTCAAATGACTGAAACAAGTAAAAGAGTAAAAGAATAAAGGAATGATGTTCCTGATATTTATAGTCACATAAGAAACAGTTTTTAAAAAAATTAGATTATTTCTTAATATCATTTGTGAAACAATAAACCATATTGTAATGCCAGAAAGCAAAATGTTCAATGCGAAGTCAAATATATATTTCTTTACTGCCCAAAATGAGCCAAACATAGAGGGGGCAAACAAGGACAGACAAAGGGAGTAAGTCGATTACATCGACCCCAGTGCGAAACTAGTACTTTATTTATCGACCCCGAAAGGATGAAAGGTAAAGTCGACCTCGACGGAATTTGAACTCAGAACATAACGACAGACGAAATACCTATTTCTTTATTACCCACAAGGGGCTAAACACAGAGGGGACAAACAAGGACAGACAAAGGGAGTAAGTCGATTACATCGACCCCAGGGCGAAACTGGTACTTTATTTATCGACCCCGAAAGGATGAAATGTAAAGTCGACCTCGGCGGAATTTGAACTCAGAACATAACGACAGACGAAATACCGCTAAGCACTTCTCCCGGCGCGCTAACGTTTC
>NW_021835256.1:5000-7500 GCF_006345805.1 Octopus sinensis | reverse complement strand
CGAGCATTAAGAAGCATTCTAAAAACTTGTGTTGAACTCACACAGGCACACAGACTCACAAACACACACACACGCACACGCACACACACACACGTATATACACAGAAGAACATCTTACTTATCTCTTGATCTAAGAAGTGTAGTAGTTCAAGAATGGGAGTCGACCTAAGATACAGTAATTACATAGGTAAAGACATTCATACAGATTCATCAGAACATACAGAATATGTATGGAGATGTGGAGCCTTATATATATTCTTCGAACAAATACCTACTTCTATAGATACGTATTCAAACATACGCGCACTCATGCACACACACACACACACACACACACACACAACATAGTAACGCACACACACATACACACACTGACACGGACAGGGACACTCATATTTATGCCTATGTATGAGTTGGTTTAATGCGGCTCTGATGAAGCCGTTTGCCAGTTCATTATATTTTATATGACTGACCCACGAACCCACGCAAATGTATATCTGAAACAGCTGTAAGCCTCTAATAAATGAATTCTTGCATACAACCTATTATTTCTGTCTTAGTTTTGTATCATTCAACAACATACAATCTAAACTAGGTATCAGACCCCTGCATTTAAAAATTTGATTGTGACGGAATTTCATCTTGGAACAGATGGTGTACAATACCGATCACATATGCTAACACCAACGAAGTACAAATAACTCTGGATTAATATTTAATGGCTGAAATATATTATCTACATCCTGAATGATGGCACCAAAAGTAGTTTTTCTAAATCGCGTGTATTGTAGTCAAGTCGGTTATAGAAATTAAATTTCGTGAGGGCGCGTGGCTTAGTGGTTAGGGCATTCGGCTCATGATCGTAAGGTTGTGAGTTCGATTCCCGGCGACGCGTTGTGTCCTTGAGCAAGACACTTTATTTCACGTTGCTCCAGTCCACTCAGCTGGCAAAAATGAGTTGTACTTGTATTTCAAAGGGTCAGCCTTGTCACTCTCTGTGTCACGCTGATTATCCCCGAGAACTGCGTTAAGGGTACACGTGTCTGTTGAATGCTCAGCCATTTGCACGTTAATTTCACGAGCAAGCTGTTCCGTTGATCGTATCAGCTGGGACCCTCGTCGTCGTAACCGGCGGAGTCTTTTTTTTAGAAATTATGGACATTTTAGAAATTTATGGACATTTAATCAAAGTAAAAAATTCCGTTTGAATGAGTTAATTTTTCTCTCTTATTCACTTGCTGAACTATCAACGATCTATGAACAAGTGCCAAGAAAAAAAATTGCTTTCTCAAAAGTCAATCTATATAAAATGATTACTTTAACAAAACACATCTGCCAAGGGTTATGTCATACTAAAGATTTCAAATTAGTGCTAAATGGCGAAAATATATGGTTACCTACAACAAAAAATATCTAGGACATTTGTAATGAGTAACAATAATAAAAACGCACATTCTGTACACCGTATTTGCTTTTCTTTGTCTTAAAATTCTAAATTCTAACCACACCGTGACCTATGTATTATCTACAAGTCATTTCTTTTATTTACAATAATTGCCGACAGGGTAGAACAAGACTTATAATTGTTTGTAAGTTTTACAGATATTGTTCATTGCTGATTGGTCGCAGACTTTTTACTTCACCATTTTCAGTAATTAGAGCCATCTTGTTCATTAGATATTTTGCTTATATTTTGTATGTTCGTCTGTTCATACAATTATTTCTGTCAGTAGACTTCGGACATTTCGGGACATTGGCCTGAGCGGTGGATTTAGTTGAAAATATTGATCGACTATTTATTTCTTTGCGTTTGCTCTTCATTCTATTAATTACTTTTGTTGATGCACTAGGTTACGTAGACGTAAATAAAAAACTAACGGTTGATTAAGCGATGAGTGGTGACTGATCAGACACAGGAACGAATCTGATACACGCAAAATTGTACGATTTGTGTGTCTGTGTTTGTCCTCCAACGTCACTTGACAGCCGATGGTGGTGTGTTTACGTCCACGTAACTTAGCGGTTCGGCAAAAAGAGACCGATACAATAAGTACCACGCTTCCAAAGAATAAGACCCGGAGTCGATTAGCTCGACTAAATGCAGTGTTCTAGCATGGCCGCAGTCAAATAACTGAAACAAGTAAAAGAGTGAAGAGTAAAGAGAATGCTAAATAAATTTGAAGGACCATATAGATGTCCTATGTAGTTTCAATCCATCAGGATCGTTTTATATTATGTTATTCGTTATGGTTTTCATTACACATAAATAGATAATGCATTCACAAGCAGCTTCCACACTTGTTAACATGGATATTTTGTCAGGTTGTGCATTCTTTATTGTTTTTGCATCCGTGGTAAATTCGTCTTTTTCAGATTTATGGGTAATTTAGCGTAGTGTGAATCTTTTGCACGCCGTTCGGGTTTATATTCTAAATTGATCATTTACTGTGAGGGATGCAGAAACGTTAGTCATTCACAAGTGTTCGATTGTTAGTGCGGT
>NW_021835255.1:40000-42268 GCF_006345805.1 Octopus sinensis | reverse complement strand
GAATATTTCTTCTCATCGCACTGCACCACACGTCGTTAACACTTCTCTCGTCGTCTTTTCTCTCGTTCTTCGCTTCTACCTTCACCTGATCACGTGGCCATTTGGCCTTAGTGTATCAATATTAATCACCTTCCTCTACTTCTTTCTCTCTCACTCCACCTCTCACGTACTCCACCTCCATCTCCACCACCTCTTTTACTAACTGATGTATAACGGGCGAACGAACAAGCAGATTAATATATAGGTGTGACTTAGAAGTCTAAATCTAATCTGATTTCTAAATCATCATCCCCTCTATACGCCATCAGCTACAGGCAAATAACAAAATGTATTATAATCAAATTTCAGCGAAACCGAGTTTAATGAACGAGGGACCTTTTGAAAAGTCACTTGGTGAGGTACATCTGCACCGAATGATGCACCATAACTAGTTTTACTGAATCCCAAGATGGGTCGAAGCGATTGTAGTGATTAATAAAGAATCTCGTGAATTCCTTTTCCTTTGACACTATAAACTCAACAGACACGAAGGAATTTTTTAAATAAATCCAGTGGCACTTATATCCATACTTTGATGACAACGAGTAGCCGGGGAAGTGAATCTGCTTTAAACAGCATACTACAATGTGTATACCCAAATTTAAGATTACATGTATATATATATGAAGAAGAAAACCTCCTTTGGTCACGAATGACCATAGGATTGCACCTAGAAAGTTACCCTCCGAGGCACAAATCTGGGCAAGGTTGTTTATGGAAGACTAGCTGTTGTCCATGCATGCCAGCCTCCCTTCTACATGCCACCGATGTTATACAAGGGAAAGGCAATGGCCGGTACAGCTTGGCACCAGTGACATCACAACTAGTTTCTACAGCTGAGTGAACTGGAGCAACATGAAATAAAGTGACTTGCTCAAGAACACAACACAGTCTGACCCGAGAATCGAACTCACTACCTCATGTTTGTGAGCTCGACGCTCTAACCACTGAGCCATATATATATATATATATATGGAAAAAGAAGTCAAGATAGAAAATTCTAACTGTTACAATTAAATAATTGAATTTAGAAAAATTAAAAGAAAAGATTTTTAAAAGAATATTTGTATAGTGTTCAAATACAAGGGGCTTTTCCTTGTATCTGTCTGTCTCTGTCTCTCTTGTTTACTCTTGTAGGTTCGAGGTCCTTGTGAATTCTTGGTTGGTTGGTTATGTTATATATATATATATATATATATATATATATATATTATATATATATATATATATATATCAAATAGACAATATGAATTATTTTATTACGGATAATTCGAAAGATAACCGATACCTGGGGTAGCAAACTCACAACAGACTTCGAAACATATGTCGAAAATAAAATAAAGGAATTTGTTAAATCTACGTTCAGCTCCACTCTTTCCTATACTATATATATATATATATATATATATATATATATATATATATACATACATGTTGTCTACGTGTGGGTGCGTATGTTAAACGTGGCTTCTTTTACAAAGACAAATTACTAATCGGTGTGCCATAGGCACAACTGCGCACCCAGTCAGATATCTGTTTATGGATATTTGAGGATTGCCTGATATCTTAACTGGGAATTCGAGTAGTCTCCCATTTGTCGATTTTGTTGAAATCGAGATTGTTGAAGTGTTCTGGTTATAAATTTAAAACTAAACAAGTAACAGGTTTTACTCACATCAAGGCATCACAAAACAAACTCGCAAAAAAAAAAAAAGGAAAGCGCACCACCCAAGCATCTCGGTTGAAAAAAAAAGAATTACCCTTTACGGTCTAAATGATTAAAAAAATTTTTTTTTTTAATTTAGTTTCAGCTCACAAGCTGTAGCCATGCTGGGGTACCGCCATTTGGTGTTGCTACATGATTTTACTTCACGAATGCTTTTTAGCAAATGCCATCTGGTTCATGAGAGAGTTCGATGCAGCTGTCCTCATCTGCACCTCCTGCCGTGAAGTTGGTTCATCTGGGACACCTGACAAGAAGAAATCCAGTTTCATTTTAAAGACATCTGCATCCACCCCATGCAGGTCTCTTAGGTTCTTCGGAAGGATATTGAAGAGCTGTGGACCGCGGAAGTCCAGGCTATCGCAGTATCTTGTCCTACATCTTGATGGCAAATTTGGAGTCCTTGGCACTATGCAGTCTAAATGATATAAATATTATTTACCTTAAATGCATCAGTTTTGTTCTTGTACGACAACCTAAGGCTTTAGATATACAAGAAGTGACAA
>NW_021835255.1:0-35000 GCF_006345805.1 Octopus sinensis | reverse complement strand
TTTTCAAAAAGTTTTCATCGTTCTCGACCCAATCAAGGAGATCTTTCGCAACTAAAACCCGAGTGTCTTTTTGGTCAGTTGAAAGCAGTGGACACGCGTCTCATACCCAAATCGTTAGTGATAATAGACTGGCCTGAACTGTAACAAATCTGCACATTCTCTGATAACTCACGGATGGTGATTCGACGATTTCCCTTCACATGACAACTTTCACTGTCATGGTGTATGTGACGATCACACGTTAAAGATCTTAATTCTAAGCACTGCTGTAAAACAGCGGAAGTGAGATAGTACTTCAAAATTTAGTGCACATGCACAGGAGAGTTCAAGGTCAATCTGTGCCAAGCGGCTTCACTCTGCATGTTTTAGCTACGTTACTATGGCAACAGTCCGGATACTTATTGACCACATCTCATATATATTGAGCGAAAGCACCACCAGGCTCCGGCAGTGGTGGTGGCGAACCCTGCTTTCACCATAGCTTTCTCTCGCTATTTCTTCCTGTTTCTGTTGTACCTGTATTTCAAATGGTCAGCCTTAAACAGGTCTCAGTAAATATATTTGGGACCTTAAATCTAGATCTATTAAATATAAATTAAATTGGGAGATTATTTGTAGGGCTAATCATATTGTACAGGGAGCAATTATTGTTCATTGTGTAACAATGAATCTAAAGAAATATCATTTAATAACAATTATGTGTTGCTAAATTCATTAGAGGAACGTAAAATTAAATGTAAACATAAATTAAATTACCTATATAATAGGTTTAGCTAATAAATAAATGATTATATAAATTTATTAACATATATTAATTAGAGTAATATAAATTAATTTTAAAACAATATATATATTTTACTTATTTATTATTTGGACTTTAAATTTATAGTAAATAGTCATTTAAAATAAAAATGCTAACATAAATTTATTTACCTATATGATACGTTTAGCTTATTTTTCAGTAAGTATAAAACCTTATTTTTTTTAATGTTATTTATTTCTTGTAGATATATTTTAGTAGTATTAGTGTATAATTTATTATATTATTATATGCTATATTAATATATTTGAATAACTTTTAACTTGGATATTTCTTAATACATAAATGATTATATATAATTTGATTAAAACCTATTAGTTATAGTAATATGAATTAATTTGATATTATATGTATATTTTACGTAATAATTATTTGGAACTTAATTTATAGTAAATAGTCGTTTATAGTTCTTTTGTTATTCTATTTTCTTTATTTCATGAAGCTTAAATATTTTTCGATTTTTCATCAATAAATATTTTTCGTCATTTTCATTGACAATTTTATTCCATATTTTTTACACAACATCTTCATGAGTTTAATTTCTTATAAACGCTAAGACCTACATTTTTACGCTTAAAATTCAGTTATATTATTTTCATCGACAAGCTAAGTAACGTTTTTTTATTTAACAATAATATTTGACATTTGGATTGTATTAACTTTATTATTATTATTATTATTGTTATTGTTATTCTTCTTCTTCTTCTTCTTCTTCTTCTTCTTCTTCTTCTTCTTCTTCTTCTTCTTCTTCTTCTTCTTATTATTATTATTATTATTATTATTATTATTATTATTATTATTATTATTATTATTATTATTATTATTATCATTATTATTATTGTTGTTGTTGTTGTTGTGGTTGTTAAAATATTAATTTATATATAATTTCTTGATAATTGTTAGTTATGATATGTATTTCTATTTTTTTATTATGTTCATTATTATTTTTGTAATGCGATTTAACGTATTACATATAATTTCATTTGAGAATTAGCTTTGTAAGACAATATATTATTTAATACTATTACGTAGTATTACATTTAAGTAAATTAGTTTAATATTAATTGATATTTTGGTCAACTATATAATTGAGTAAAATATTAAATCTATAGATACTACATTTATATTAATAATATAGTTAGTTTATCTAATAGGTGTGTATATATTTTAACCCTTTCCTATTATCAATTCTAATATTTATAGCTTGTATTAACATTATGTATATTACTTAACATTCAGGTTAAAGATAGTTAAGGCGGGGTGTTGGCAAAATAGCGCGTCGGACGAAATACTTAGCGGCATTTCGTCCATCTTTACGTTCTGAGTTCAAATTCTGCCGAGGTCGACTTTACCTTTCATCCTAGGGTCGGTGTAATTGACTAGTCCCTTTCTCCAAAATTTCAGGTCTTGTGCCTTCGGTAGAAAGGATTATTTTAAAGCTAGTTTGAAAATAGCAACAAGACACTGGTGGGTCACTAGATGAAAGGAGTAAATGAAATTTATGGTAAAATTTTTGCTCGTTCGGCACTGGAACGCAGTGCGCTCAACTTGGTTTGGCGCATCCTATTGTCGCAGTCTGCCCTACTTTTACAATAATATGGGTATTTAAGCATAAAATTTAGAACGTAATGAGATGTGGTATGTCTATTGGTATAATGATATTTACGAACTATGGAAGATGTAGTGTTAAGCGGATGTGGATATTTAAATATTTCTTTCTATTTCTTATATTCTGTTTCAGTCATTTGATTGTGGCCATGCTGGAGCATCGACTTGAAGGGTTTTTAGTCGAACAAATCGACCTCAGGACTTATTCTTTGTAAGCTTAGTAATCATTTTATCGTTCTCTTTAGCCGAACAGCTAGGTTTTTGAAATGAAACACACCAACATCGGTTGTCAAGTGATGATGGAGGAACAAACACAGAAACATATGTATGTATGTATGTATGTATGTATGTATGTATGTATGTATGTATGTATGTATGTACGTATGTATGTATGTACGTACGTATGTATGTATGTATGTATGTACGTATGTATGTGTGTATGTATGTATGTATGCATATATATATGTATATATGTTTGTATGTATGTATGTATAATATATATTATATAAATATATATATATATATTATATAATATATATATATATATACACGATTGGCTACCAAACCCATAGGCAACGCTTTGTCGGCCCAAAGCTATAGTAGAAGACACTTCCCAAGGTGCCACGCAACGGGATTGAACCCGGAACCATGTGGTTGGAAGCACGCTTCTTACCCAACAGCTACACCGCCTAAGGTGAATATATATGAAGGATATAGAGACGTATGTGCATGATGATGATGATGATGATGTGTGGGTGTGTGGTAAGAGAAAATGATTGAAAATCATTAACAAAAAACAAGGATTTATTAAATTATAACTGTCTATATTCCCGTAGTTATTTGTTGTGAAATTCTTTTACTAATTAAAGGCTTATTTCTTTGTTATTGTTGGTAAAAGATCTTTACGTTACAACTTTTAGCATTTACCTTATTTCACTTTACCGAAGGTTTACAAAGAACAAAACATTTCTTCCTTCCATATTGAAAGTGCTTATTAAATGGTATGGTTATTTTGCGCAGCTACACTCGCCCTTTTGAATTTAATATTTTCCGAGCCAAGTTTGTCCTCAATATCTCTTTCCTTTTATCTCATTTCAATTTTAATTATCAATTTTAAATTTAATTTCAAATTTACCCTTATTTTAATATTCGCAAGCATATTTTGTATGTGCAAGTTGCTACACGTACCAAATAGTCTGTTTGAGATCGGAAAGCAAAACACTGCATGGACCGTTGCAAACAGACTCAGCTTTAACTATATACATACATACACACACACACCACACACACACACACACACACACACACACCACACACACACACATACATACATACATACATACATACATACATACATACATACATACATACATATATACATACATATATACATATATATATATATATATATATATATATATATATATATATATATATATAGTTAATCCAAACATGAAAACACAACAACGCGAGGACGTGGAAAAATATAGTATTATTGAACGCTCAGGAAGGAAGGGAAGAAGGGGGGTTTAACGTTTCGAGCGGAGCTCTTCGTCGGAAACATAGGAGAAGGAAAAATCCAGAGAAGGGAAAACAGAGGGAAAAAAATCGCCAACGGTACACACGCAGTCACATTAGGTCGGCCCGAATCTATAGTAGAAGACACTTTCCCAAGGTGCCACTCAGTGGGACTGAACCCGGAGGCATGTGGTTGGAAGCAAGCTTCTTACCTAACAGCCACGCCGCCTAATATATCAATTCTATAAATCAATTCTATCAAATAACAGTGAGTACGTTCTTTGTTTGATTATATTCTACTAAAGTGTGATACCACTTTACATACATAAGTGAGCGCACATACACACACACATACACACATACATACACGCATATACATATGTTTCATCGGGTGGCTCGTGTTCACCACTGGAAACATGTAACTCAGTACAGCCTGTGACATGTGCAGATCGTCTGCCACTAAACCGGCAACCGCACGAATATTGCTTCTTTTAGAGGGTGACTTTTGGACATCTCGTAGGATGGAAAAGAAAACCAGTTAATGTAAAAGAAGACGACCGGACAATACTCTCTCTCTCTCTCTCTCTCTCTCTCTCTATATATATATATATATATATATATATATGTGTGTGTGTGTGTGTGTGTGTACATGTATGAATATATATATATATATATGTATAAATGTCGTTTTTATGTTGATTTATGAAAATTATTTTACGTGCTGATGTGGCTGTGAGGTAAGAACCTTACTTCCCATCCACATGGTTCGGGGTTCAGGCGCACTGCGTGGCAAGTGACTTCTACTCTAGCGAAAGCCTTATGTGTGGATTTGGTAGACGGAAACTGAAAGCAGCCCGTCGTGTGTGTGTAAATATATATATATATATATATATATATATAAATATAAGAGAGCGACCACTATGTGGTCAACTCTAGCACTAAAAATAGATCCATTGGGCTTCAGCCACATAAAAAATGTCTCCGGTGAATATTAGCACAACTACTGCCGCAAGCCCAATGGATCTATTTTTAGTGCTAGAGTAGACCACATAGTGGTCGCTCTCTTATATTTATATATAAAATGTATGAAAATCCGGGTTTTATATGCACTAAGCCACTAGATGTTAAATGGATGTACTATTAAATTAGAATTAAAATTTCTCACCCTTATTGGTTGATTATATATATATATATATGTAAACAGTAAAAATAATTACAGACATGGACAAGAACATGAAACACCACAGAGACGACACAAGAACCACAGGACGGGACATTCGAAGCCCTCAGTCATCAGTCAAGAACCAGATCATCTTAGCAATTTCGGCTGATTAATCTTGAGATTGCTCCGATTTGGGCAGCCCGCCAAGGGAAATCTAAGCCAAGCGCATTAGATCCCCTGGAAGAAAGCTTCGAATGTATACAACACGAGGACGGAAAACGAACGAAGTACACGAACAAAAATACAGAATACGTGACACCAATAAGAATACAAAAACGTAAAAACAATAACGGTAAAAATAAAAAATAAAAAACAAAACAAAACCAGGACGTAGGACAAGGGTCTTTCGACAGGACGAGTTGAGTTTAGGGCTGGCTTATGAAGTTGTGCCTAATGGCCGCAGGGAGACGAACAAATACGTGTTGCTTCGGCGACTGCTGGAACGAAAAGAGCGCTCAACAGTGGCTAGCGGTCACGTGAGAACAAAAGACAGGAGAAAGGGACAGATGAAAAGAGAGAGAAGGTGGACGAGGGAGGAGAAGAAAGAGACAGATCGAGGGGACTGGAGGTGAGAGAGATAGAGAAACGTAGAAGGGGGGGGGAAAGACGGATGGAGAGGGAAAAAGGAAGGGAATAAGGGAGGAGAGAGAGAGAGAGAGAGAAAGAGACAGATCAAGAGTCGTATCAATGCTAGAGAAAAAATATACTTATCGTATAAGGACAATTGTGGATACGTAGCCGCCGATTATATATGTAAACAGTAAAAATAATTACAGACATGGACAAGAACATGAAACACCACAGAGACGACACAAGAACCACAGGACGGGACATTCGAAGCCCTCAGTCATCAGTCAAGAACCAGATCATCTTAGCAATTTCGGCTGATTAATCTTGAGATTGCTCCGATTTGGGCAGCCCGCCAAGGGAAATCTAAGCCAAGTGCATTAGATCCCCTGGAAGAAAGCTTCGAATGTATACAACACGAGGACGGAAAACGAACGAAGTACACGAACAAAAATACAGAATACGTGACACCAATAAGAATACAAAAACGTAAAAACAATAACGGTAAAAATAAAAAATAAAAAACAAAACAAAACCAGGACGTAGGACAAGGGTCTTTCGACAGGACGAGTTGAGTTTAGGGATATATATATATATATATATATGTGTGTGTGTGTGTGTGTGTGTGTATACACATACATACATATATACATACATATGTGTGTGTGTCTTTTTGCTCGTGTTTGTCCAGCACCAGGACAAATTTCTTGAAGGCATATCAGACAAGTCAAGTACACCTAGATAAATCCCAGTCATCTCCCTATTTGAATGAGCCGTAATGCCTCAGAACTTAACGCAGAAATGGCTTCACAGATTCTATCAGCTGTAACGTTAAACCTGTCCTGGTCCGATTTTGGGCTTAAAGATATGTAAGTTCGTTATGTGTTTGTATCATAGTGTTTTTGGTTAATCCTCCACCATCACTTCACAACCGGTGTTGGTTTGTTTATGTTCCTGCAATTTAATGGTTCATCAAAATAAACCGATGACAGTACACGCATTTTTTTCTTTCCTTGTTTCTTTCCTTGTTTCCTTTCTGTGTATCTTTCTGTCGAAGAGCGTAGGCTCGAAACGTACAAGACTTTTTCTATTTCTATTCCTGAGCGCCATACTAATACATTTGTTTGTTTGTACTCCACCTGCCTTCGTCTTTTGTTTATTTTCGTAAACCTTCCCGTTATATATATATATATATATACATAGGATATATATATATATATATATATATATATATACATAGGAGATAGGGGTAGGTTACGTCGCAGTAATATATGTATAGAAATTAAATATAAATTATAAATTACAAAGTGGGACAAGAACGCAAAAACACACAAAGAGACGACACAAAAAAAAAAAACAGACGGGTCACTCGAAGCCTCTAATCTTCAGTCGGAACCGGATCATCTTAGCAATTTCGTAAACAGCCGAAATTGCTAAGATGATCCGGTTCCGACTGAAGATTAGAGGCTTCGAGTGACCGTCTGTTTTTTTTGTGTCGTCTCTATGTGTGTTTTTGCGTTCTTGTCCCACTTTGTAATTTATATTTTATATATATATATATGTGTGTGTATTTGAATAAAAGAAGTACTGTGGTCGATTTGTTCGAGTAAACAAACACTTCAAGGCAGTGCCAAAGAATAGCCACAGTCCAATGATTGATAGAAGTAAAAGAAAATATAAGATATGCTCGGTTGAGTTTTCGCGTATTTATAAAACTAAAACAGGAGCCATTTTCTGGATGATTTGGATGTAACTATTCTGAGTAAATAAATACTGCGAAACCAACTGAAGATTATCAGCATTTTTCTATGCAACTTACTCAAAATAAATTGAATCCTTGCAGTTATAGTAGTTTAGGTATTAATAAAGTCGGGTCGTGTTAACCTGGGAGCAGTTGCTTGTATGTATGTATGTATGTATGTATGTATGTATGTATGTATGTATGTATGTATGTATGTATGTATGTGTATGTATGTGTGTGTGTGTGTGTGTATGTATGTATGTATGTATGTATGTATGTATGTATGCTAGTATGCATGTTTGTATGTCTATTCTATTTTTTAATTATTATAAATATTCCACTAAGGTGGGAGCCGGTTTCCAACAAAGTGCAAGGCTCCATCTTTCGGATGTAGTTAACACAGACAAATTCACATTTGGAATTTGAGAAAAGTCTTGCATATTTTTACTGTTCTACTCACAGATTGCACTTGTAATGGACGAATTAGCTGGTCAATTTCTCTTTATGAAAATCCCAGTTTATCCAGATTCTTCTTTAAGCATCTAGTAACAATACCTAGTGCTCCAATAATTATTGGTATGAATATGAATTCATAGTCTGGATACAGAAGCTGGAGGTTTCGAAGCAGGTGCGCATAGATATCCTCTTTTTCTTTGATTTTCAAAGAGATATTTATACCTGCCTGGCAGCTGACCTCTTTGATGTTACATAACTTTGCCGCTCTGTCCCAAACAACAATATCCGGCTTGTTATGTTAACATTTGAGAGACGTTTTGATGGGAATATTCCATCAGTACTCCTTGAGTTGGTGTTTATGAATGTATTCCATAACAGAGGGATTCTCTAAGTTTATTTCAGGACAGTCTTTTGTTCGGGTGGCATTGTAAATTGTTTTAGCAACAACATCGTGCCGCATAGGGAGTTAGTACCGTGACAACATTGTAGGACAGCTGCTAATCACATACCTGATGTCTTCCTCAGAAACATGACATAACCTACACATACAGTTGCACCTTGGGAATACAAGAGGGTCGTTGTATCTCTTGTTCACAGGTACTTTGTGGCAATCTCCTGTTCCTGGATTACAAACGCATAGCCCTCAAAGTGTGATGTGTTGTAGTGGTCTCTCGTCCAAGAGAGGCTGCGCTTCGTGTCAATTCTACTGTTTTCTTCAAGCTTCCTGGCAACATACCCATGCATGGTCTTGTTTTTGCATGTTGAGTGTTTCCATTCTGGTCTTCTCTGAGGTAAGAGAACCCACCTGTTTTGGGGCTGTATAGGATATCATCAGGAAGAGAGTGCTTTTTGAAGAGCTCGATGCCAACTCGTACAATGTTGCTCACTTCACTTTTCAGCACTGCATTTGTGATGCTGTTGTTGACAGGTGGCATTCAAATGCTATACAGCATTCGAAGGCCGTCTGCACTGATCTCAGGCCTCTGCTACCTTCATTTCTTCTTGCGTATATGTACGTATGTATGTATGTATGTATGTATGTATGTATGTATGTATGTATGTATGTATGTAAGTAAATATATGTTTGTACGTACGTACACTTACAAATATATATACTTACATCAATCAATCAAATCTATCTATCAATATATATATATAATAATAATAGTAATAATATAATAATAATAATAGTAATAGCTTCATATATATATATATAATATATATATATATAATATATATATATATAGATATATATATATATATATATATTTACACGTATAGGCACACACTCACAGACACATACACAATGTATGTATGAGTGTATGCAAATATATACATAAGATATATATATGTATATATGTATATATAAATATATATATGTATATATGTATATATTCTTTTCTTTTATTCTTTTACTTGTTTCAGTCATTTGACTGCGGCCATGCTGGAGCACCGCTTTTAGTCGAGCAAATC
The DNA here is from genome assembly GCF_006345805.1 of Octopus sinensis. Taxonomy (NCBI): domain Eukaryota; kingdom Metazoa; phylum Mollusca; class Cephalopoda; order Octopoda; family Octopodidae; genus Octopus; species Octopus sinensis. The sequence goes on along the minus strand of NW_021835255.1, from coordinate 25,595 downwards.
GACCCCGGGACTTATTTTTTGTAAGCCCAGTACTCATTCTATCGGCATCCTTTGCCGAACCGCTAAGTGACGGGGACGTAATCGGTTGTCAAGCAATGCTAGGGGGACAAACACAGACATTCAAACACACATACACACACACACACACACACACACACACACACATATATACATATATACGACAGGCTTTTTTCAGTTTCCGTCTACCAAATCCACTCACAAGGCATTGGTCGGCCCGGGGCTATAGCAGAAGACACTTTCCCAACATGCCATGCAGTGGGACTGACCCGGAAACATGTGGTTGGTTAGCAAGCTACTTACCACACAGCCACTCCTGCGCCTATATATATATATATATATATATATATAGATATATATATATATATATATAGAGAGAGAGAGAGAGAGAGAGAGAGAGAGAGAGGGCGGGAGAATGAGAAAGAGACATAGAATCAGAGAGAGATAGAGAGATAGATTGATAGACAGATATAGATAGATAAATATAGGCGGATAACTTTATACACACACACATACATCAGCAATTGATTATATTTTCATGCGAACTCAATATATTCACATGTGTATAGCGATCAACGGTGAGAAATTTGAGTAATCAAAAGGGCAGACTCTCTGGCTGTGAATGTTTCTTAATACGCTTCGATCTTATTACATATCCACTCCACTTCGATGACCTACAGTGAAATACTAGACGATATTTCTAATGAAAAAGGTAAAAAAAAAACAATATATAACAGAAAGCAAAATCTAAAAAAAAAAACAGACGAAAAATAAACAAAACAAGAGAAAGAAAATCTACCACACCCCCAGGGTGTAAAACAGCTTTCAAGGTTTGTATTCCGAAGCTGCAATGTTATTGATACTTGGTGTGTTCAATTGTTATAGTGTTGTGTTACAGTAAAACAAGTGTTGGACTGTCAGATACGAGATGGGCTTTTACACCCCTCCTTCATTGGTTGCCAGATCGGAGCATTTGCACCGAGCAGCCATTTACGATTCAAAAGTAAACTAATACCTGTAAGCAAGAAGAGTTTCTTCGATTCGTGTGACATGATAGGAAAAACAATACATTCGTAATAATGATGATGATAATAATAATAATAATAATAATAATAATAATAATAATAATAATAATAATAATAAAATTATAATAATAATAATAATAATAATAGCTTCAAATTTTGGCACAAGGCCAGCAATTTTAGGGGAGGATAAATCGATTACATCAACACCAGTGCTTGACTGGTAAATATTTTACCGAATCTCAAAAGGTCGAAAGCCAAAATCTACCTAAGCGGAATTTGAACTCAGAACACGAAGACTGATTAAATGCTACCAAGTATTTTGTCCAGTTCGGCACCTTAGAAAAAAAAATTATAATCGCTGTGTGGTAAGTATCAACCACATGGTTCCGGGTTCAGTCTCACTGCGTGGCACCTTGGGCAAGTGTCTTCTACTATAGCCTCGGGCCGACCAAAGCTTTGTGAGTGGATTTGGTAGACAGAAACTGAAAGAAGCCCGACGTATATATGTATATAAATGTGTGTGTGCCTGTGTATCTGTTTGTGTCCCCCTCCCCCCAACATCGCTTGACAACCGATGCTGGTGTGTTTACATCCCCGTAACTTAGCGGTTCGGCAAAAATGACCGATAGAATAAGTACTAGTCTTACAAAGAATAAGTTCTGCGGTCGATTTGCTCGACTAAAGGCTGTGCTTCAGCATAGCCACAGTCAAATGACTGAAACAAATAAAAGGGTAAAAGAGAGAGAGAAATTTTATTACATAGATAAAAGGTCAAACACATCTATATTGTTGTCGCTATGAAAAGTCGGTAAGCTGGCAGAATTGTTAGCACACCAGGCAAAATGATTAGCGGCATTTCGACCGTCTTTACATTCTGAGTTCAAACTCCACCAAGGTCGACTTTCATCCTTTGGAGGATCGATGAAATAAGTACCAGTCGAGCACTGGAGTCAATGTATTCGATTTAACCCTTCCCCGAAATTGCTGACCTTGTACCAAAATTTTCTGAACGGATGACAGCACGGTGCCTAGTGGTTAAAGTGTTAGGCTCAGATGATGAAACTGTGTGTTTGATTCCGGCCCGAGCGTCGCTTTGCATCCTTCAGCAAGGAAGTTTACTACTTTGGGTTTTTGTGGCCTTCTATGCAGCAAATGAATAGTAGTCTGATGTTGGTGAAGCCATCTCTCGCTCCAAGTATCCCATCCACGATGTTTGTGAAAGGTGAGGTGCTCGTGACTACGTGGACATCCAAAAGTATCAGTGAAAGCATGGTTAGATAAAGATAGGATAAAGACCCTTCCTGAATTAAATAGACTCATAGGGCCAGTTTCCCGGTTTCCATGGCGTATATATTCCTCACCTGAACAGGACGCCGGTCCGTCGCAGGATTACTCATTTTCGTCAGTTGACTGGACAGGAGTAACGTGAAATGAAGTATTTTGCTCAAAAAACACGATGCGCCACCCGGTCCAGGAATTGAAACCATAGTCTTACGATCATGACTCCAACGCCCTAACTACTAAGCCACTTGCCTCCACATAGTGAAAGCAGGGAACGAACTACCGAGTCATACCGGCCTGTAAATGACAATTATTCCTTTATTCCTTTATTCCTTTACTTGTTGCAGTCATTTGACTGTGGCCATGCTAGGGCACCACTTTTAGTCGAGAAAATTGACCCCAGGACTTATTCTTTGTAGGCCTAGTACTTATTCTACCAGCCTCTTTTGTCGAACCGCTAAGTTACGGGGACGTAAACACAACAGCATCGATTGTCAAGCGATGTTGGTGGGGACAGAGACACAAACTCACACACACACACACACGTATACGACAGGCTTCTTTCAGTTTCCGTCAACCAAATCCACTCACAAGACTTTGGTCGGCCCGAGGCTATAGCAGATGACATCTGTCCAAGGTGCCACGCAGTGGGACTGAACCCGGAATCATGCGGCTGGTAAGCAAGCTACGTTCACACAGACACTCCTTTTTCATTTAAAATATATGAATTAACTTAACTTATGGCTGATAGCTTGCAGAATCGCTGGAGTGTTGTAAAAAAGCGTTATGTGGTATACATTCCGGAGTTTTACGTTACGAGTTCAATTTCCACCGAAGACCACTTTGCATTTTCTCTGCTCAGTTTCATTAAAATAAAGTGCTAGGCCAGGCCCTGAAATTTATAGCATCGACTACATTCCTTCTCAAAATCTTTGGCTTTGTGCTTCAATAATAAACCATGCGTGGTTTAGTTGTTTCAGTATCCAGCTCAAGATCGTATGACTGTGAGTTCGATTCCTGGCGACGCGTTGTCTTTATGCAATACTCTTTATTTCCCGTTGCACCAGTACAATCAGCTGACAAAAAGAGGTTGTACCTGTAATTCAAAGGGCCAGCCTCGTCATATTCTGTGTCATGCTGAATATCTCTGAGAATACGCTAAGGGTACGCGTGTCTGGGGAGCGCTCAGCCACGTGGACATTAATTTCACCAGCGGGCTGTTCCATTGATCGGATCAGCTGGAACCCTCGTCGTCGTAACCAACGGAGTGCCAATTAAACGAATACATTAACAGGTAATATTTTCAGAAACGTCAAATTCCTCCTCCTCCATACAGCATATTTATTTATTAAATCTTGTAAATCGTATATAAGTACTATATGCCGACACAGACCATAGCTACTCTTCTCAAGTTCTGCTCTTTCGCTTAATGTTGCCACTAATTTGAGATAGAAGAGCGCAACACGGCGCGGCTGTGATTCGAAACACCATATCTATTGCAGAGCCAGGAATCACATTACCGATTGTTCTACAACACACCTCCATCTGCACCTCTGATCTCGAATTAGATACTTAAATCTATTTTCTTTTCTGTTATTTTTAAATGTGATATTTTATCTTCCGAAGTTCACTGATCAGGCATTTAAAATCACGAGGGCATAGGATAAAATGTATGTATATATATATATATATATATATATATAATATATATATATATATATATATATATATATATATATGTGTGTGTGTGTGTTGTGTGTGTGTGTGTGTGTGTGTGTGTGTGTATGTACAGGGAGTGGGGAGCAAAAGTCATGCACAAAATAAGTTCAACACGCATTGGTATTGTCAAAGACATGCTTTAATTTTTGTAAATTTAAATAAAATAAAATACACACGTAATTGTACATGGTAAAGAAAATTAATAATAATAATAATAATAATAATAATAATAATAATAATAATAATAATAAGGTACAAGCATCACCCTGAGGCTGTGACTGAAGGAGAAAATGTAACGATTCTTTGGGACTTTTCAGTATGTACAGACCGGACCACCAAAGCAAATAAACCAGATATTTTTGTGAAAGACCAAAACAATAAAGTCTGTTTATTGATTGGTATGAGTACACCCTGTGACTATAATATCTCGGCAAAAGAATTTGATTAGCTCAGAAAATATAAGGATTTTCTAATTGAAATTGAGAAGGTGTGGCATCTCAAGAAAGTTACAGTACCTGTGATTGTAGGAGCACTTGGAATGATCAAAAAGGAAGTGAAAATTATTTAAGAATGATCCGTGGCTTACCATCCAGGCAGGAAGTGCAAAAAATTGTCTTGACTGGTACGTCATACGTATTGAAAAGAGCATTGTCGCTGTGAAATTTCTTTCCCTTTTCCCTCTTCATTTTTTTTGTTTACCCTTTTTATTGTTTATTTTCCCCTTTTTCTCTGTCTTTCTTCCTCTTTTAGTCTATCACATGACTTTGTAAATGGACAATCTGGTGTGTTTATTTTAATCGCTTACTAATGTATACAGTGTGTTTCTCTGCTCTAGGTGTCAGGAACACACTCGGCAAGAAATGGAAATAGAATTGAAAGAAGAAGATGATAATAATAATAATAATAATAATAATAATAATAATAATAATAATAATAATAATAATAATAATAATAATAATAATAATAAAGAATATTCGAGCTGCTGTCAAGCGCGAGGTGATCCAGAAAACAACATTGTTGAGTACAGCTCGCTTTCTAAGGAGAGTATTGTCTCTTTGAATCACAGGAGAAGGCACTACTTGAAATCTTTGGTGATTTGTTGTTGCCTGCTTTCAAGTAAAAAATAACTGGTAATTAAGAACTATCCAACAGTATTTCAGAATTGAAAATAAATAATAATGATAATAATAGCTAGGATACTTAGGAAGGTTCTTGGCATCTAAAGCTATTTGTAGCCCGATGTTAGGAAATTTTCTTTTCCAACAGCCTAATCTGTTGTGTATAATAATAATAATAATAATAATAATAATAATAATGATGATAAAATGTCAATTGTTTTCGTTGCATGAAATTTGGCCCATGCAGTGTATATATACATATACTAGCAGTATAGCCCAGCGTTGCTCAAGCTTGTTTTCTTTTCGACCCTTTAGAATTGGAATTTTGCATTATAGAGCTTGTTATTCTCTTTAGGTGAACATTTTCCTGGTTGAAATATACCGAAAAATGGCGACACAACAGTAAAAAAATCGTAAAAGATAGGGATTTTCATAGAAAAAAAGCACCTTTTTGATGTAAATAATTTTTGGTGTTAACATGGTCTTCTTCTATCATACTTTCAATTTTTGTCAACTTGCACCGCAGGGTCTCGGAGGAGATAGTGTTAGTTGAAGGCTACTAAACCTGTCATACACAGACAACTTCAGCTTTATATATAGAGAGATATGTATATATATATATATATATATGAGACAGCTAATACGAACCACATAAATAGGAATAAAATCATAGATTACTTATTAAAATTAAAGCCTAGAATCCGATTCAGTGACTTAGAGTTTCATGCAGAAACATTAAAATGTGTGCTTGCGTGCGTACATGAGTGTATACGTGTGTGTATCTGAGTGTATGTGCATGTGTTGCGTGTGTGTGTGCATGTGTGTGTGTGTGCGTGTGTTTGTGCATGTCTGCGTACATATATGTATATATGCGTGTATGTATGTATGCGTGTATGTATGTATGTATGTATGTATGTATGTATGTATGTATGTATGTATGTATATATGTATGTATGTATAAAGGTATATCTTTTATCTTTTAATTTTTACATGTTTCAGTCATTGAACTGCAGCCAATCTGGAGTACGGCCATGAAGGTTTTACTTGAACGAATTGATCTCCATTACGTTTTTAAGGCTGGTACTTATTCTAAGTTACGGGGATCTAAAACCAACACTGGTTATCAAGCGGTGGTGGGGGACAAATGCAAGTACAAAGACACATATAAAAACATAAACATATATATGCAAATATATGTGCGTGTGTATATACATACATTCATACATACATACATACATACATACATACATACATACATACATACATACATTCATACATGCATACATGCATGCATGGATGCATACATACATACATTCATACATTCATACATACATTCATACATACATACATACATACATACATTCATACATGCATACATGCATGCATGGATGCATACATACATACATTCATACATACATACATACATACATACATACATACATACATACATACATACACATATAACGAGCTTCTTTCAGTTTCAGTCAACCACCTCCACTTACAAGGCTTCGGTCGGCCCAGGGCTGTATTAGAAGACACATGCTCAAGATGCCACGCAGTGGGACTGAACCCAGAACCATGTAGTGGGAAAGCAAACTTCTTATCCATGTGTTTTTCCGGTTCGATAAAATAAGCAGCGTTATAAGTATTGGTGTCAACATAATTGATTAAAACCGTTGAAGTCAATATCGTCCATAGCTACAAGCAAATGGATGAATGCAGTGAAATATATCAAAGAGAGGGAGAAAAAGAGAAAGAGAAAGAGAGAGAGAGAGGGGGAGGGAGGAAAGGGGCAATAGATCGAAATCCTAATGTTTGCTCACACGTTGAAATATTTTATATAGGTCAGGCAAAAGACCGAATGTAATACATACATACATACATACATATATATATATATATATATATATATGCATATATATATATATATATATATATATAATATATATATATATATATGTATATATATATATATATATATTATATATATATATATATATATATACGCACACATATACACACATACAGTGCGTAAACCTTGTATTAAAATGTAAATCTCAACGTCAGCAATTTTATCGATTAACTTATATATCTGGGCGGTCGTATTTGCGCAATATGCGATTGCAATCGTCATTTAATCCTAGGTGGGAAAAGATATGTCAGATAGATCTACAAGAAAGATTAATGTTAAATATGACAGTCATTATCTATGGTTACAAAATGTCGGAGTTGGTGGAGGCGCGCGCAGTGAATAATCATTAAACACCGTTGCGTATCAATTGCTCACTCTTTGCTGTTCCTCATTGTTTTTACGCTATCATGTTTTTTTCTACATGTTTCAACCATTAAAATTAAATCGTACAGCCGTTAAAGAGGCGGTTAGAGTTGGAATTTTAATTCAATGTAACTTCAAAGATATATAAAAAGTCCGCCATAAATGAGTTTATAAAGGTAAATATACACATGAACAAAGAAATATTATTTTCTTAGAGTCACTATTTAAAATATATCCTGTCACCACTGTGGAAGCTATAGGCAAGCTGTGATCTCAAAGACCTTGACTTATACGGTTAACTAAGTCGAGAAAGCATGAATGTCCTGCGTTTCCCTTACCTTAAAATAATGGGCATTCTTCAAATTAGCTTTCACAGTCTTAAAACTGAGAGAAATGCCTGAGGTTTAAATAACATACCTTCAGATTTACTACAACAATCTATGATCAGAGGCTGGTGCTGCTTTGTCAGCGATAAACGGGGATAAGCAGCCAAAATCGAGCATATAAACCAGTTTGTTACCTACTGCAAATAAAGCCATGATGTCAAATATGGCGTTGTTTCATTGTGTTTCCATCTCATTATTACTGCATCGTTGCTGCCAAAGAGGGAGATGTACTCAACTTTCAAGCTGACTAGATTTGATTTTATAATGTACGAGTTTTTTTTTTAGCATTATTGAATCTGCTATAAATGTTTTCAACGAAAAATATTTTTACGTATCATAAAACACTTATTTAAGACAGAATGAAAACAGCAACAGTATAGAATCTTATATAGCGAATATTTCACTTTACGTTAAATTTCACTTCACGTTATATCACTAATGTCATAGTGACATAAACATAACAATTATTCATTGATCGTCGGTGAAATTAAAACGGGGTAGAGAGATATACTTTCAATAGGATTCCTTTTCAGATTCCAAATTGAAACACGATCCTAGCCCTTCACATGGGTAACATCTGGTTTGCATCAAAATTTATTTTGTTAAATCTTAGATTTGAGCCGCCAAATAGTGGGTAACAGTTCCGGTATGAATGTAGTACTGCGGGGTTTATTTTACTTGACTTTGTTTGCGCTCAAATCTCGATTGCTCTGGTCTCATCTTCAGATTACATAAAAATCTATTAATTTTTTACCACCAATTCATACGTCCACACCCTCTTATCTAATAAAACATTAGTTTAATGTTTACCATTGTTGACGCTGTTTAAACCCATATTAGGTCAAACTCACTAAGCCTATGACAAAAAAGTGTTCCACCTATATTTTCCTCGCCACTATGAGATAATCTATATCTCAGGAACCACCTATGCGCACACGGATACAAGATCTTTGGGCAAAGTCTGACTGCTTGTATAAGAGGAAAAGAAAACAATATCCCATCCAATAATAAAACTTTTCTAAAACCTCAATATTAACTGGATTATAGCTGGGAGATAACAGTTTCCTCAAAGTAGCCGCCAACAACTTCCACTGCAGCTGCAAGACGGCTCCAGAACCCGGTGTATGCATTCCTCGCTATGTACTGGGAAGCTCTTCGAACACCTTGATTTTGGCCGCTAGCTCTGCTTTGATGTTGCAGGTAGTGCAGTTGGTACCTTTCTCAACCGTGCCCCACACATAGTAATCCATGGGACTTCAGTTGTGGGAATTAGGGTCCAGAAATTAAGACTGGTCAAGTCATAGAAATTCTCCATTCCAGAGAATGACTCCTTCCGGAGGTATGACAAAAAGCGGAATCACGCTACCACATATATGGCCTTCCAGCGGCAACCCTCTCCAGCCAGTGATTGATCACAATCTCTCTCAGCTTCTCGTAGCTGTCTGAAATGAGGTTAAAATCCTATCTAAAGATGTGGGTATGTTTTGCAGCATGCTGATGCAGTCAGAACGGCTGCTGTGCCCCTTCCTGGTGGCCACGGCTTCGTAGAGTTCGTTGCAGTTGTAGATGTTATTCATGTCTTACATTGACTTCCGTGGAGGCGCAATGGCCCAGTGGTTAGGGCAGCGGACTCGCGGTCATAGGATCGCGGTTTCGATTCCCAGACCGGGCGTTGTTAGTGTTTATTGAGCGAAAACACCTAAAAGCTCCACGAGGCTCCGGCAGGGGATGGTGGTGATGCCTGCTGTACTCTTTCACCACAACTTTCTCTCACTCTTACTTCCTGTTTCTGTTGTACCTGTATTTCAAGGGGCCGGCCTTGTCACTCTCTGTGTCACGCTGAATATCCCCGAGAACTACGTTAAGGGTGCACGTGTCTGTGGAGTGCTCAGCCACTTACACGTTAATTTCACGAGCAGGCTGTTCCGTTGATTTGATCGGATCAATCGGAACCCTCATCGTCGTAACCGACGGAGTGCTTCCAACACTGACTTCCAGTCCTCCATGTCAGCTAACTTTTTCTCAGCTACAACTTTAATCTTGATGCTCTCCAACGCTGTTAACTGTTGACCAATGCATCAAGCTGTTCTTGAAAAACAAAAGAGGCAAAACATGAAAAACTCGTTAAATTTAACCTGAATACCCGGTATGTATAGATACACGGATGGGTTTCCTGGTTCGATTATAAGGATATTAATTGTTCGGTCAACTGAATTATCTGCTCTTGAATTAATTTGTAAGTAGATGAGCACTTCACGGGCACTTAACCTAATCCTCTAGGTGAATAAGAGGGAGGCAGCGTATCAAGCACTCTCACACACATACACACACACACAACATCGTGGTTTCAAGTTCGATCCCTTTAGGTGTCGAATTTTTCCACCACACTCTGGGAGCTACAAAGGCTTTGCGAAAGAAATTTTGCAAACGAAACGGTGTGGAAATCAATTGGAGAGAGTATTTTTATTCTCGATTTCCCCTCCCCGATCTCAGATGTCTTGAAGAGGGTCACCTCTGACTAACCAATTAAATAAATAATGTTTTTTTCATTTTTTACCATAAATAAAACTCTAGAATTTGATTTGGGCAGAGATTTATCTGCTGCGCGTATGCACACACACACACACACACACACACACACACACACACTCACACACACACACACACACACATACACACACGCGCGCATACGCACGCACACACACACACACACATTCAAATATGTATGTAAAATATCACACGACCACGTAGAGGCTCTCATTGATTTAATACAATTCTAGAATGGTGAGGACATACAAGATTTCTTAATCTTGATAAAAACATAAGCAGTTTGCATGTGAAAATTCGACATATCTGTTACATTAAAGTAAATTGAAATTCTATCAATTTGGGCGATGAATTTTCCATATTTTTGAGCAGCAGAATTACTTACTCATTATCTTTTTCAACAGCGATAAAAAAAATACAAGCACAAAAACGCTTCTAATATCAAATAAACATTATCGTACACCACCCTATTTAATCGTGTGCAATACTCCGTTAAAGCAATTATGATCAGTCTAATTGCTGGTTCCAACTATTACCGATGATCGTTTTTCGCAAAAACCTATTCATAACACAGCTAAACCCACATACAAGAGTCTAATTCTTCTTCGGGGACAATGGATAATTCAACTCCTAACATTTATTGATGCTCTACGGCTCTCATACAAAGCACATGATAGACTATTGCTCTTAGATCTGAAACCATGCTACGTCCACACACACAGCCAACGTCCAGAAAAAAGTCCAACCAGGTACGCAGTGTTCTTCCTCGATTTTTTTACCGTAATGTAGCAGTCTTTAATCCTTGGGGCTGACCTGATGCCACTTCCAGTCAGGTTTGCCAAAATTTATCGTCTCTCTCCTTTCATTTTCACTCTTGTTTCCTACAGGATCCTGCATTACTACACCCAGTCTTTTCTTCCTAAAATATTGGCCGTTAGAATTTCATCCCAGCTCATATATTCCCACAGATGTTGATTAAAAAACGTTGAAAAGGAAACATTTATATTATCAATCCTTTGGAGACTTAAAGTAATTTTCGGAGACAATCAGTCCGACGGTAGACTTTAAAATCACAGGTACCAGCTGTCTTCTAGGCTTCCACACAGTTTCCGTCTATCCAGTTTCACTCACAGGGCTTTGCCAGATACGGTTTATGTTACCTGGCAATAACCTACGTAGCAAAGTAGAATCGAACTATAGACCTCTGGAATGCGGAACGTAATTTGTAACCATACGGCCAAGATTGCGCCATGGTATGAATATCGCATAGCTGTAAGATGATGCATGACTGTACCGTCATGGTCTGTTGAGAAATTATTCCGGTTGAGTATCCACAAATGATTGCACATAAGTATATGCATGCAAGCGTGCTTACATGTCTTTGCGTTTATATACTTAACTATGTATGTAAGTGTGTGCGCGCGTGCGTGATATGTATATATAAATGTGTGTATGTGTGTGTGTGTGTGTGTGTGTGTGTATGTATATATGTGTGTTTGTGTGTGTGCGTGCGTGCGTGCGCATGTTATGGGTGCCTGGGTATGCGTATGTGAGCGGAGATGTAGTTTCGCAAGTTTATACTGTGTCCGTGACCTGGGCATGTTCGCGAGAGGGACAGTCAAGTGAGAAATGTAATGAACCCCGAATACTTGAAGGATAGCTTCACTTCACACCCGCCTTCTTGTCTGCTGACTTCTCTCAATCTTCTTTATCCGCGCTACACCTTAAATTCTTTAATTTCCGCTTAATCAGATTCTAAATTCTCTCTATATATATACGCTATATATACGTCTAAAGGATCAGTTTCAGTTTCCGTTTAGAATCGTTTCATTTACGTCACTAATGCCTTCTGACAAAAGCGTGAATTACTTAACTATTCGCTCTTGATCATTTAAACTGTTGTTTTAGGCATGGTATCTATGTGAGGCACATTCTGCTGGGAAGCGAGTTCGATGTCACTACTCAGTGAATTGAGCTTATGGTGTATATTTGTTTCAAACCTAAAGTTGAAACATTCGTCCTGAATTTGTGAAGTGATCACGTAGATATCTTTATATATAAAAGTCAAGTTGTGTGTCTGTCTCCTACGATTTAGATTCCTAACTACTCCCACATTTTGCGGTGCAGTGTAACCAAAAGCGGGTATCTTATAGTTGTGATTCATTTCGAGCCCTTCTGGGTATTAGCGCGCGTCTACGATGAGTCTACGATTTAAAAAAAATTTACCATAATTTTTTTCCATTTTAATGCATTTTTTCGCTATTATATAAGGGAAGTAACTCTCTAAAAATGTCTACGATGAGTCAACGATTTAAAAAAAATTATCATAATTTTTTTCCCATTTTTAATGCATTTTTTTGCTATTTTTTGGCTATAACTTTCTAAAAATGCTTATATAGTTATTTCCCTTACAAACCCGAGCAACGCCGGGCGATACTGCTAGTGTTATTATACAACCAAGACATGTGATCCCAGTTTAAATATACTTTAGTTATTCCGTCGGACTTCTCGACAGCTCTAAAAATACAGCCGATCCACTGCCTTAAGAAATGATCTTTAAGCCGTGAATGAAGGCCGAATCATTAAAGTTTGGATAAAATGTACTCTGATATTTCCCCAGTTTTTTTCCTATGGCATTCTGAGTTCAAATCCTATTAAGATCAATCTAGCCCTCCATACTTCCGGGGTTGCTAAAATAAAGAACCAGTGCAGGAATATGGAATGACAGAATTTTTAGAGGATATAGGTCCTCGCCTTTCTCTTCGACAATACCTCTGACATGGAAAGGTGAAGACTTGAATGCATAAGTAACTGTTAGCCTAGCTTATCCGAGCTTATGCTCAAATGAGGAACTTTCTCTAAAGAAGAACTTTCCAGGGGTAGATAAATTATTAATCCTGATCCACAGAAGCCTTTGACATTATTTCTGCTATAATTGCAGGCGTTATAATATCCACAACCAACCCCACATGCACTTAACACCATTTCTTCCCGGGTGAACACCATTTGCTAGGGTGCAAATTCTAAAGATGTGGATTTAGTTGAAGTTTTGAATGCGATTGTGGGTTAGCGGCAAACAGATAAAACTGATCACTTATATGAATATTGGGTGAGTTGCACAAAACTGAAATAGATAATGGAGTCATTTTTTTCTAAACGACTGGGTGACAATGTCGGATTATGCTAGGCCATTAGCTAGTTTGGCAATTCAAAATACATCACTGGAAGAGGTATTAGTGGGTGTGGATCCAGAGCTGTATGGCTGTAATTGATTATGAGCTAGTTAGGTAATTCAATTTATGTCACTAGATGACGTGATTAATAATGGATACAAATATTTTCTTCTTTTCTACCTCGGTATCTAAAATATATTTCCAGTCTTTCCTTTTCTCTATTTCTCCACTTTTACCTGTATATTTCTCACCTCTTCAACCCTCTTTTACCCACTGTGGCACTGAGTTTTATTTCTATGACTGGAATGCTACTAATCGAGTCGGTAGGACAGACAACAATAGATTAAGAACCTGGAAATTCGTAGCTAACCAGCATCACTAAGCTGTGAACATGACCAAGGGACTTAACTCTCAAACAGCCCAGTTCATGTAACTCTAAATAGATCTCATAATATAGAAACAACAAGTTACCCCACTCAGATATTGGTTCGAAAAACTGACAGGCAGTTCGTTATCTTCTCTTTTGAATCATTCTGTAGGAAGTTGAGGGAGGCTACTTTGAACAAACTATTGTCTCTCAGCCATAATCTAGTTAATAAATTTTGATTTTTTATTATTGGATAAGATATTGTGTTTTCTATTCCTCTTATTCAAGCAAATTTTGCCCGAACATCTTGTATATGTGTATGTGTGTTGCGTGCGCATACGTGGTTCCTGACTTACAGATTGTCTCATAATAGCGAGGGAAATGTCTAATGTATAGCGAACGAAATCTCACACTGGATGGTGTAATCCTAGATGGCCCTATATTTTTGTTCGATAAGTGTTGACCTGAACTAAAGAAACAAAACAAAACAAAAATACAAATGTCAGATGAAGGTTGAGCAAAATCGTGATCAAGCAAACAGTTTCTGTGAATTCTTTTTGACTATTTGACCAGTTTGTTTTACAGAAAGAGCTTGATCATTTGCGGTTTTTATCTATGGAAACCGAAAAGGTCTCGCAAGAAAAATTGTCTTATGTCTGAATTAGTCCGGGAAAGGGAAAATACATCCATTACGACGTTTTTCTGAGTCTCAAAGACTGACGAGAAAGGGCAGGAATGCTCCATGGTACACGGGTTGCTGCCATATAAAGTAACATGTTAGGATATCGAGTTATCCTTAGTCTAGACACGTGGTCGACTGCTAGCAACTAAATGGACTCATCCAAAGATACCCACAGGTCACGATGATAGTACCCTTGCAAAAGCGCATGGCTTAGTGGTTAAGGTGTTGCAGACATGATCGTAAGATTGTGGTTTCGATTCCTGGACCGGGCGATGCGTTGAGTTCTTGAGCAAAGCCTTTTATTTCACGTTGCTCCAATCCTTTAAGCTGGCCAAAATCAGTATTCCAGTAACAGACAGGTGTCCCATCCGGTGAAGGAATATAAACGTTACAGAATTCAGAAACCGGCCTCAAGAACCCATGACTGGAGAAGGACCTTTGATAGTGCCCTTAAAATAGGCAACTGATTCAAGTCCTACCACCCAACATTAAATCTAATTCCAAGTATCTTACCGTTTGCTCCACAATGCTCGCTGAAACATTAATTTCTAAGATCGGTGGATGTAGACACACGCCTGTAATTTAAAAGAAAAATACATAACTCAGGCAAGTTAATCAACCACAGCATATTGTTGGTATTTTCTACAATCTCCACCAGTTCATCTCAGCCTCTTACCGGAGGGACAAATATGTCAGATCTCTACCCAGTTCTCAGCATGACCTGAGCGTGGAATGTGAAAGTGCAACACTAAAAATTACATGATATTACAAAAAACTATATCTACACCATTATTGTTAAGACCTTCGGCTTTTTCCCCCAAAACACATTGATTCCTTCAAAATTCTTAGTGGTTTTCGATCATATAAACGAACCTGGTGTGTTTGTTGTTTGTTGTTGTTGTAGATCGTCTGCTTAATCTGTGACGCCATGTCACTTTTAGCCATTCTATTGCATACTTAACATAGATTTGTCATAGTTGACAGCCTTATGGCACATTTCACAACGCTATGACATGTTCTATTATTGCACATCTTATATGTGTACAACTTAACAAATATATATGTGTGTGTATGTGTGTCATTGTATGTATATTTGGATATGTGCATGTGTCTTTGTGCATGCGTGTATACACACACACATTTATGCGTATATATATATATACATACATATATGCACGTATACACACATACATATATATATTTAGTGAGTGAGAGAGAGAGAAAGAGAGAGTTAAATATGTACATGTACGTATGAATATATATATATATATATATATATATATATATATATATATATATGCGTATATGTATATATATATATATATATGTATATAGGTATGCATATATATATATGCATATATATACATATATATATATAACAAAGTTGAGTTGTGGGGTATATATATATATATATACATACATACATACACACACACACACACATATATATATATATATATTTATATATACATATATATACATGTATGTACGTGTATGTATGCAATTTTTCGTGCACACTCACATATACAGATATATTAACACATGCACACATAATTCTGAATGCAGCGTTAACACATTTGAATACGGGGGGGGGGGCTTTAAACGAAGCTAGCGACATGCATGTATGCACGCACGCACGCACGCACGCACACATTCAAACATTATGTATGTACTAAGTTAATATGTTCTGCTCTGAAAGATAATCCGTATGTGCACATCTGTGTACATCTGTACTCATCTGTGATCATTCTATCTGCCTTCAAACACAATAACCGGAATTCCCTGCTTTCAAATGTTAAGATGGAGTTTGAAGACTGTATAGGTTAGTATTTCTAGCGGGTTAAATGACCACGTAACGCTTTACGACTGGCACCTCGTTCTTGCTTTACACACACGCGCACACACACAAACACACTCACACACACACAAACACGCACACATATAATTATGTATGTATATATCTTGGTATATGTTTATGAACTTATATGCATGTATGTCAATATATATTTTATATATATATATATATGTGTGTGTGTGTGTGTGTGGTGTGTGTGTGTTATAATAATTAAACTGCTTGTTCCAATCCTGTACAACAATCGATTAAATAAATCTGACAACAGGTATAGGAATCAGGATATCCTCCGGTTCAACCCAATTTTCGGTTTGCATGTTTCAACCAGGATAGCCGGAAAATTTTTTGCTGCTTTGGACAACTGTTTTTCTAAATCTAATCGGTATCATGCTATTTTTAATCGTATTTTCAATCGTAAATAAGGTATTCTACGCCAACTCTGCTAACTTAGGGCAGCTTATGCATTGCATAAACTATAGCAAATTGCAGCAAAGGTTCAATAACCAAAATACTGGATCTAACAAACGTTTGCATTTAAATACCAACCAATGATAGGCGCAGGAGTGGCTGTGTGGTAAGTAGCTTGTTTACCAACCACATGGTTCCGGGTTCAGTCCCACTGCGTGGCACCTTGGGCAAGTGTCTTCTACTATAGCCTCGGGCTGACCAAAGCCTTGTGAGTGGATTTGGTAGACGGAAACTGAAAGAAGCCCGTCGTATATATGTATGTATATATATATATATGTGTGTGTGTGTGTTTGTGTGTCTGTGTTTGTCCCCCTAGCATTGCTTGACAACCGATGCTGGTGTGTTTATGTCCCCGTTACTTAGCGGTTCGGCAAAAGAGACCGATAGAATAAGTACTGGGCTTACAAAAGAATAAGTCTCGGGGTCGAGTCGCTCGACTAAAGGCGGTGCTCCAGCATGGCCGCAGTTAAATGACTGAAACAAGTAAAAGAGTAAAAGAGTAAAGAGTAAGGAGATGTAAACCGCATTGATAAACATCAACTTCGACCAATTTGTAGTAGTAGAAATACTCATGGTACAGCTAGCATGATAACAACACTGGTCAATGGAGTCAGGACTGCCTTATATACAAATAAATACGATAAATGCTCATGCAGAGATAAATCAAAATGTCCTTTGATGAATCTCTGTATGAGTACAAATCTTGTATATAAATGTACCGTGAACACAAGGGGAGGGCCCTATGTTTACATTGAGCAGACGGCTGCCTCATATAAGAATCGTTATCGTAACCATGTTGCCAGCTTTAAGTCAAACAATAAGAGACATTCAACATCATTGGCAGATTTTATATGGCGACTGAAGGAGGATAAAAAGAAGTACAACATTAACTGCTCCATAGTTAGACATGCAAAACCATATAATATGATTTCCAGGAGATGCTCACATTTTTGCTGATGCTTGTATGAGCGTGTGTACTCGTGCCATGCAGCTTGCCCGAGGCGTTTATACATCCATATCTTTTAACGGTTATTTTCAATACTTTTTTCGCTGGATTGCGTGTTCGTTTCTCTTTTTGTTATCTGAAATTTTATTTTTGATCTCCTACATATATATATATGATGTTTCCTCCGTCTCGCTGTTTTTCTCTCTACAAAACGGAAAGTTACATTGTGGAACAGTCATTTTAGCGAGTTGTTTATATTTATTATTCACCCGACGACATACAGCTGCACTACCAGATGCACCTGAACCAGTTTTGAGTTCCCCACCCAAGAGGAATCGATGCTAGATGCGTCGAAACAACTGTCGGGATTAATAATAAATTCTCGTTTATTCCATCTTCTGTCTTTCATTTGTTATATATATCGCCATGTTGATTCGCTAGCTTCTGCACGCATTTTTTTTCTCTCCTTGTTTCTTTCTGTGTTTCTTTTCTGTGTATCTTTCTGTTGAAGAGCGTAGGCTCGAAACGTAAAAGACTTGTTTTATTTATAATCCTGAGCGCCATACTAATACAATTGTTTGTTTGTATTCCACCTGCCTTCGTCTTTTGTTTATTTTCATAAAGTTTCCCGTTATATATATATATATATATATATGTGTGTGTGTATGTGTGGGTGTGTGTGTATGTGTGTGTGTGTGTGTGTGTTTTGGGTGTGTGTGTAAGATCCAGGGATCGATGTGTGGAAGAAAGCTAGCTTCGAACAATCCATAGTGAGTATAAAAAAATGACTTTCAGGATCAATAGTGGTTTATTGAGACGGAAGGTTGCAGATTTTTTTTCCTTTGTCGAAGAACGATGAGCTGAAAAAAAGTTCCTTGTATGTTCCTCGGTAGGCAACCAGGGTTGCCGAATGTGCGAAAAAGAATGCAAGAATTACGGAACGGAGTATGAGAAATCTAGTCTACATCAGTTTCATAGCGAGTGGAATCTCAGATGTGGTAAAATCCTAGTGAGGGATATATCGCCGGCGATTGTTCAGGCCAAAGATATCTTGATTAAATTAAAGGCTTCATTGTCGCAAGGAGATACCTGTTGATGCAAAGGTTCAATCAGAATAACACACTCTCTCTCTCTCTCTCTCTCTCTCTCTCTCTCTCTCTCTCTCACACACACACACAAACAAGAGGTGCTGAAAAGTTCCTGGTTTTAAGGGCGTTGGGAAAGGCCAAGTTGAAGGTCCAAACTTCCGAGTTCATTTGCAGGTCTTAGAAAGACTGAAGGACCGCTGTAATAAGTGTTTTAAATCTGAGAGGAGAATATATTAAATAAAATGTATGTATGTATGTATGTATGTATGTATGTATGTATGTATGTATGTATGTATGTATGTATGTATGCATGTGTATATATATATATATGTGTGTATGTGTGGGTGTGTGTGTGTATGTGTGGGTGTGTGTGTATGTGTGTGTGTGTGTGTGTGTTTTGGGTGTGTGTGTAAGATCCAGGGATCGATGTGTGGAAGAAAGCTAGCTTCGAACAATCCATAGTGAGTATAAAAAAATGACTTTCAGGATCAATAGTGGTTTATTGAGACGGAAGGTTGCAGATTTTTTTTCCTTTGTCGAAGAACGATGAGCTGAAAAAAAGTTCCTTGTATGTTCCTCGGTAGGCAACCAGGGTTGCCGAATGTGCGAAAAAGAATGCAAGAATTACGGAACGGAGTATGAGAAATCTAGTCTACATCAGTTTCATAGCGAGTGGAATCTCAGATGTGGTAAAATCCTAGTGAGGGATATATCGCCGGCGATTGTTCAGGCCAAAGATATCTTGATTAAATTAAAGGCTTCATTGTCGCAAGGAGATACCTGTTGATGCAAAGGTTCAATCAGAATAACACACACACTCTCTCTCTCTCTCTCTCTCTCTCTCTCTCACACACACACACAAACAAGAGGTGCTGAAAAGTTCCTGGTTTTAAGGGCGTTGGGAAAGGCCAAGTTGAAGGTCCAAACTTCCGAGTTCATTTGCAGGTCTTAGAAAGACTGAAGGACCGCTGTAATAAGTGTTTTAAATCTGAGAGGAGAATATATTAAATAAAATGTATGTATGTATGTATGTATGTATGTATGTATGTATGTATGTATGTATGTATGTATGTGTATATATATATATATATTATATATATATATATATATATATACGCCTTGGATGAACAACAACTACAATAGTAACACCATACAAAATACCTGATTCTTTTGTACTCTAGGCACAAGGCCCCCGAAGTTTTTGGGGAGGGACCAGTCTATTAGATCGATCCCAGTACGCAATTGGTACTTTATTTATCGACCCTGAAAGGATGAAAGGCAAAGTCGACCTCGGGGGAATTTGAACTCAGAACGTAAAGATGAACGAAATACCTATTTCTTTACTACCCACAAGGGGCTAAACACAGAGGGGACAAACAAGGACAGACAAACGGATTAAGTCGATTATATCTACCCCAGTGCGTAACTGGTACTTATTTAATCGACACTGAAAGGATGAAAGGCAAAGTCGACCTCGGCGGAATTTGAACTCAGAACGTAACGGCAGACGAAATACCGTTAAGCATTTCGCCCGGTGTGCTAACGCTTCTGCCAGCTCGCCGCCTTACAAGATACCTGATTCTACCTACCTCAGGTCAGAGTCTTCTAGGATTACCATTTTGCCATTCTATCTTGACAATGCTTCTGATCGATTACACTTTGCATGTTAGTGTCAGTGCGTTCAACAGTTTTATCCACGCTAATTAAGGTAAGCACATACCCAGAATAGAAATCAGGTGTGTTTAATATTTTGCAGTGTCTACTTATCCGGAGCTGATTTACCATTTCGTGTACCGTGTTGTGTTCGTCACCACTTAATTACATAATATGAACAATAATTACACATAACATTTATCTGGATACTAACGGAAAGATATAGGGGAGCTTAATTGCCACGAATTTCGTATTATGTTCCGCTCCTCTGCTATCCGCTTTGGCTACAGCATTAATACGATACATCCATGTGAATGAAATCCAAGCGAGCATCATGTATGAAAACACGATAGAAGTGACAATAACGACAACAAAAACTAAAACGATTGTAATAAATATAAAAAAAAATATGTAAAGAAATAATTAGAAGCACGTGGCTGCTGAAAACTTTAGATATATGATGAACGGAAAACATAATTAAAAGATTAAGCTACACCGTAAGGTTTTCGAGATGGCATGTCCTAAGTGCATATGAAAATCGAGAACCGAAGTCTTACACCTCACATCTATTTGCACCCGATGTCTCCAATTGCATGTATTTAAATACGTGCTCCCACATATACGTGCGTCACTCTAACATGGCTACAAATGCTTGTGTGCGTGCGTGTGTTTGTACGTGTGTGTTGCGACCTTGTGTGCACTGGTGCGAGCAGAAGTGCATTTCCATGTGTACCTCTTTGGACATGCAAATAGTTCGCAAGCTACAGGTGCATGTGCATATATATATAGAAACGCATACACGCAATGACACACACAACACGCAAACATATATACGTTGACATAAACATATACAGCACATACATTCATACATAACTACACATACACACAGATATGCATACATACAAACATACATACATATACACACATTATATGTATATATGCGCGCGCGTGCGTGCGTGTGTGTATGTGTGTATGGTGCGTGTGTGTGTGTCTGGTTCATGTTTGTGTGAGTGTTTGAAGAGATGTAATAAGCATTTTTAATCTAGACGAAATACAAGATCCCACCATTTTCTCTTTGTAACTCTTTTCACTTCGAGATGCCAATGACAAATCAGAATTTGGAATCTTTAAATTAATCTCAGATCCACAATAAATATTACTATAGATTGCGACATAATGCGTACGTGACATAAGCTGTTATAAAAGTAACTGGTCATTATTACTAGTCTGTAAGAAAAGAATATAGTAGTGTAGTTAGAATAGACTACTGTCTCACAAAAACTGTTCCCATGCATGTGTCACCAATATACATTATTGTAAGGTGTTGAGCTGGCAGAAACGTTAGCATGCCGGGCGAAATGCTTAGTGGCATTTTGTCTGCCGCTACGTTCTGAGTTCAAATTCTGCCGAGGTCGACTTTGCCTGTCATCCTTTCGGGATCGATAAATTAAGTACCAGTTACGCACTGGGGTCGATATAATCGACTTAATCCGTTTGTTCGTCCTTGTTTGTCCCCTCTTGTGGGCAATAAAGAAATAAGAAACGTTAGCACGCCGGGTGAAAGTCGTCGCGGCATTTCGTCCATCTTTACGTTCTGAGCTCAAATTCCACCAAAGCCGACTTTGGCTTTCATCCTTTTGGGATCCATAAGATAAGTGCAAGTTGAACGCCGGTGTCGGTTTTATAAACTTTCTCTCACCCTCGAAATTGCAGGTCTTGTACCAAAATTTGGAAACGATACATAAATTTTCTTTCTATCTATCTATCTATCTATCTATCTATCTATCTATCTATCTATCTATCTATCTATCTATCTATCTATCTATCTGTCTATCTGTCTATCTATCTGGCGTGAATGGACTGTGGAAAAATCGACTCCAAGTAAGTTGGCTTTTTGTGTAGAAAACTGTTTATTTGTGGAATATTTTTGTGAAGGAGGAGTCTAACACCATCTCCTTCGACCCCAGTAAATCTTGTAATAGGAAAAAACCCCACTGGGGATAATTTCAAAACTTTTAAAATTTTTCTTTTGTTTCCTTGCCATATTTTAAACGAAAATGGCTAAATCGAATCAACATGTCTCGCTTCTACCGAAGCCAGTCGTTCCGCTTGAATGCACACATACTTTAGAAGATACAAACAAAGAAGGAAATACGTTTACTACTATAAACACTGCCTCCAAAACCACCGCCACCACTACCGCCATCACCACCACAACCAACACGAACACTCAGCCCTCATCAAGTTTTTCACTTTTCCTTTGTTAAATGATGGCTCAGTGTGGCGAGTATAATCCGAATGAACGCACTCGCTCAGAGCATGCGTCTGAAGATTAAAGAAGGATAGATAAATGAGAAAGGAGACTTGATTCAGTGCTCAAGATGACTGGATTTTGGAAGGTTTTCACGAGTAACTCTCGAAAGTCTTCCCGCAACTTCTGCGGAAATTTTTCTCGTAATTTTGCCTTAGATCATTTTTTTTTGTTATTTCTCGTCTTTACACACTTTTTATGTAACCTCACAATATCACAATGTATCGTCCTCTGTCTTTTTACTCAATTATTATGGTTAATAAAAAAAGTTGCAGCCAGTGGGGTTGGTGCATTGCTAGTTCGAGATAAACTTTAGAGTCACAGAAGTGCCGTCAGCCTGTCTTAAGTCACGCAGAGCGATGAACGTGTTCAACACGCATTCGTTCAGTATTTGAGTATTGCTGACATACGAAGTTATGCTGAACACCTGCTGTCAAATGTGGAATGATCCAGCAATCAACGAGTCTATTGCGAAGATCCTCCTGCTGCGACTATTTAACTGGGATGGAATGGCGGTGAGCTGGCAGAATGGTTAGCACACTGGACGAAATGATTAGCGGTATTTCGCCCATCTCTCCGATCTGAGTTCAAATTCCGCCCAGGTGGACTTTGCCGTTCATCCTTTCGGGGTCGATACATTAAGTACCAGTGAAATACTGTGGTCGATGTAATCGACTAATCCCCTGCCCTCACATTTCAGGCCTTGTGCCTATAGTAGAAAGAATTATTATTATTATTATTATTATTATTATTATTATTATTATTATTATTATTATTATTATTATTATCATTGCCTTTGCACAGCTTCTATCGCTGGAGATGTACTACAGTGTCAGCTGTTCACTACCAGTGAACTAAGGTAACACCTCTTATTTTTCGAGTACCTTCCGGAGTATTCGAGCAGTTCCAAGCAGTGCTGTTTTCTGCAAGTGCTCCACCCTTATTGCAGCCCCTATTTGTTCCACGTATTTCTCGAGATTTTTGCGGTGTTATTATTATCATTATTGTTATTATAATTATTTCTTCTTCTTCTTCTTCTTCTTCTTCTTCTTCTTCTTCTTCTTCTTCTTCTTCTTCTTCTTCTTATTATTATTATTATTATTATTATTATTATTAGTATTGTCATCATTGTTGTTGCTTCTGCTGCTGGTGCTGCTGCTGCTGTTGCTACTACTACTACTACTACTACTACTACTACTACTACTACTATACCACTATTCTTCTTCTTCTCTTCTTCTTCTTCTTCTTATTATTATTATTATTATTACTATCATCATCATTATTATTATATTATTATTATATTATATTATTATTATTATTATTATTATTATTATTATTATTATCATTATTATATCCGTCAGTAACAATGGCAACATAAAGATGAAAATAAATAAAAAAAAACAAAAAACAAAAACACAACACAACTACACGGATATCTGAGTTGACACATTTTGACCTCTGATACTTCTTCAGCTTTCATACTAATGATATACTTTACAATAACCCCAATAGCGTGACTGGACACCATTATTTCATTACGGACTCTTTTACACACATGTCGTCACACACAACAACCAACCACCTATCTTATATACTCGCCCTATCCGTTTATTCATTGCTCCCTCTCTCCTCCTTCCTCCTCCTTTGTCTGTCTGTCTGTCTCTCAATTTTTTCTCTCTCTTTATATATATATAAGATATATATATATATATATATATATATATATATATATATATATATAATATGTATATTATATATATATATACATATTACTATATATATATATATAAATAATGGGTATTTGGTTGCAGTAGTCAAGGTTGTTATCAGCTTGTTCGTCGATCACAATCATAGGAGCATATTGATAAAAGATCCTTATAGTGGTTTTCTCATTTACATTCTCACGACACTTCTCTCTCTCTCTCACACGTTCTGTCTGTTTGTCTGTCTGTCTCTCTCTCTCCCTTACTTTCTTAGGAAAAAACAAACAATTCTTATAGATATATTTTCCATTTTTTTAATCATATATTTGTCTTATCTTTGACCATAATATCTCTCATATTTCTTACGAGTTTGGGATTTTTATCTTTATTTTTTCCGATTTTTTTACATTTTTGATTGTACGCGCGCAAGCTTCTATATAGCAAACAAGGTGACATGTAAATACATAGTAAAATGCACACACACTACGTATATACATACACTGACATGTACACACACACATACACATACACACACACATATACACATACACACTCACACACACACACACTCACACACACACAGAGTTTCTTTAATTTTCCGTTGACTTCCTATAATTTTCCGTTGACTGTTCTTTTAACTCTTACTACACCTCTCATGTTACGAATATATGTGCACACACGCGCACATATATGCAAACACATACATACACATGCAGATACATACACACACGCACGAACACACACACACAAAAACACACACACACACGCACATACAACACACATAGACACATACACACACACATAGACACATACACACACAAACACACACATGTATGTCTATACATGCAAATATACATGTATGTATATAAAGGTGCGCTTGTATTTGTATGTGTGTGTATGTGTGTACGTATATTATATGTATGATGTATATATATATAATATATATATATATATATACAACAACATACAGGCAACATATATTT
>NW_021835254.1:45000-55846 GCF_006345805.1 Octopus sinensis | reverse complement strand
TAGCATATACTATGAGCCACACACATATGAACACACCTATATGGGTGTTCATATGTGTGCCTCGTATCACAGCAATATTTCCCCATATTTTATAGTTTCAAGAGATCACATACACCCACACTATAAAACATTTCAGAGAAAATGTAATTCCAATGTGTGTGTGTGTGTGTGTGGTGTGTGTGTGTGTGTGCGTATGTGTGTGCGTATGTGTGTGTGACTGTTATCTATTTATGTATTTGTCTGCCAAATCATAGATCTATCTGCATCTTTATCTGTCTATTAATGTCTTTCCCTTTCACCCTAAGACACACACACACTCTCTCTCTCTCTCTCTCTGTGTCTTTCTCTTTGATATACATACATATATACATTCTGTATACTTGTGTGATTCTGGTATTAGGGGTGAGACTATTTCTTCCACCATTGTTGTTTGTCTTGATATACATACATATATATAAGTGGTGGGGTGGTATATAATATCATATATATATAATATATATATATATATATATACATATATATTATATTATATATATATATATATATATATATATATATAATATACATAATATATATCTGATATGAGTGTGAGTGTGAACCAAGAGTAGAGAAATATATGTACATGTGTGTGTATGTGTATGCACTTATACTAATATGCGTATGTACAAATGCACATATGCATATATTTAACTATATGTATTTGCGTGTGCCTGTATGTGCACGTACATAAGTGTGTACATGCATGTGTGTATACATATATATATATGCATATATAGTGAGGGGGGAATAGAAATATATAAATACACATACACACTCATTCAGAGAGAGAGAGAGAGAGATTATCTAATTGTTGTTACGTGAAATTCCGTGTTGTGAGCATAGATTTTTGTGCGAATATGTATATTTGTATAAGTGTACGCTAACCTGCGTGGCACTCCTCTGTTTGTGTGTGTATACATACATATGCATATAAATATTCATATGTGTGTATGTATGTATACATATATATGTGGGTGGGTGTGTGGGTGTGAGATAGATAAACATGGCGGTATACAGTGCGGGTGAAGAAGGCGATGTTGACTGCGACCTTTCCACTGACCATCGAACACAATCGATAATAAATGATAACATATGATCGCACAAACTTCGACCTGTTTACTATTCATTCATTCACTTACTTTTTTTTTCATATCAATAACACTTTACAATCTTTATTATTATTATTATTATTATTATTATTATTTATTATTATTATTATTCTGTGTTTGACTTTTGCTTTACATTTGCACAAGCTGGCTCCAAGTCTCACCCAGAGACCTAAAGAGGCAACAAGCTGGAAGTTCGTGTTGGTGTTATGCCTAGGGTGCCATATATTTGGTTTTGTACTTAGTGTTGTACTAGTGAATGTCTAAAAAAACCATACGAAAATTATGTTTGTTTTAAAACTTGAGATTACTTAGAATTATTATTATTATTATTATTATTATTATTATTATTATTATTATTATTATTATTATTACTTTGTTTTCTTCTTTCAAATTTGCTTCCATTTCTTTCCGAGTGTCTTCCCGACTCCTAGGGCAAAGAAACTCATAGTATACATTGGTAGGCCATTAAACCAAACTCAATAGTTCGTTCATTTAAAAAAAATTATTTTTTTTGTTAATATCATTATTATTATTATTATTATTATATTATTATTATTATTATTATTATTACTACTACTACTACTTTTATTTTGTCTCCTATATAAAAATTTAATTTTTATTACGTTTTTGTGTCTGTGGGTGTGCGTGTGTGTGTACGTATTTGTGTACCTGCTTTTTTCTTAATCTCATATATCGCAGTTGTAATTTATATTCACAAAAATATTGAGAGAGATGGTGTTGATTGACCTTAGTCTATTGGAGAGTGTAACGATTCTACTAATCTTAGATAGATAGATAGATAGATAGATAGATAGATAGATAGATAGATAGATAGATAGATAGATAGATAGATAGATAGATAGATTTCTTTACTACCCACAAGGGGCTAAACGCAGAGGGAACAAACAAGGACAGACAAAGGGATTAAGCAAACACAGACGAAATAGATAGATAGATAGATAGATAGATAGATAGATAGATAGATAGATAGATAGATAGATAGATAGATAGATAGATAGATAGATAGATGAATAGATAGATAGGTTGGTAGGTAGGTAGATAGATAGATAGATAGATAGATAGATAGATAGATAGATAGATAGATAGATAGATAGATAGATAGATAGATAGATAGATAGATAGATAGATAGATAGATAGATAGATAGATAAAGAACATGGGTAGACAGAAATACGGCTACGCATTTCGCCCGGCGTGCTAACGTTTCTGCTAGCTCGCCGCCTTGTGAGAAGAAAATACCATTAGAAAGAATTAACGGTTATAAATGAAGGAATTACAAAAACTGCATTAGAAAAGTATATTAAAGCAAACATTTTAAAGATTTCAGTAAAATAACACAAAAATGAAATCTAGTGAAGTGGAATGGAAAGATGGCGATATTTATTAGATAAAATCAGAAAAAATCAGGTTATTTTAACCAATATTGAGACAAAAGTCATAAGAATAGATATGTCTGATATTTCTAAAAGTTTAAATTCTAGTGTGAAATATCTGTGAACAGCATTTATCTACTTGAGAGTCTTTGACGCCAAATTCCACTTAGGGTAAATATAACTCCGAGGGGTTTCCAAAAAGATCGAAAAAATTCAAAGTAGTTTAAAAATAACGAAGAATTTTCTGTTTCACAAAATTCCACTAATAAAACTGCAGAATTACGATCAGTACCAATATTGTCCTTATAGGAAACCTCATAAAATGTTGGTATATATTAATAAATTGTCTAACTACAAGCTGACACACGCACTCTTAAAGAATATAGTCAATATCATTAATCGCATTTCTCGAGAGATGAAGGAAATTTATTCATACAGCTCTGTAGTATAAGAAAGCTGTAAAAGAGTAGGGATCTTTTCTAAGAAATACAGTATATATTATTCAGTATATATGTGAAGGTGCATGGCTCAGTGGTTAAGGCGTCGAGATCACAATCATGAAATAGTGAGTTCGATTCCCGGGCCGGGCTGTGTGCTATGTTCTTGCGCAAAACACTTTATTTCACGTTGCTCCAGTTCACTCAGCTGTAGAAATGAGTGCGACGTCACTAGTGCCAAGCCAAGCCAAACTGTATCGGCCTTTGCCTTTCCCTTGGATAACATCGGTGGCCTGGAGAAGGTAGGCTGGTATGCATGGGCAACTGCTGGTCTTCCATAAACAATCTTGCCTGGACTTGTGCTTATAAGGGGAACTTTCTAGGAGTAATCTCATGGTCACTTATGACCGAAGG
Organism: Octopus sinensis; assembly: GCF_006345805.1. Classification (NCBI taxonomy): domain Eukaryota; kingdom Metazoa; phylum Mollusca; class Cephalopoda; order Octopoda; family Octopodidae; genus Octopus; species Octopus sinensis. Next base: position 52,454 of record NW_021835254.1, on the reverse strand, counting down.
AGTCTTTACCCTATCATACAAACACATTGCTATCTGAATGAACACATCTGTCACCCTAGATGGATTCCAGTATCGCCAAAACTTTCATAAACTTGATACAGAGTCACTCCTAAATTGATCGTAAGTGTGACATTTTTCTATATGACTAAGTGTTAACTATATCTGTCCTGATATCAAGCAGCATCAGGAATTTAATTCCCGGCATCAAGAAAAGAAATGACAGAAACTGCCGCAGGTATAGTTTGTCTGTTAACATTTAATCGTGTCAAAATTAACTTATACTTTCTCGACCATAAATGGCTTAATAAAGAATTGATGTACTGCGCCAAAACTGAAGTTGGCAGACCAGAGCCAACGGTCTTTTTCAAACTTAATAAAATATCTCTTTGCGTGCAGATATATATATGCAGCACACAACATTAATTTCATTTAAACACCCCAAAAGCGAAAAAACACAGCTTCCCTATCGCAACTTGTTTGGTGACTAAAAAATTAGAAACATTACACATTATACAAACTGCCAGGGTAAGAACTTGCTTAGTCATGTTCTGAAGGAGCTGAATCATTCCCTTTATAGCGCTTTTTTCATGCTAATGATTGGTGGGGAGTTGTCTCCAACAGTTTCAAATGTTTTCCGTTACCATCACTTTCCCTCGTAACAAGACGATTGAACGGTGCAGCTACTACTTCGAGTACTGGCGTTTGCTGCTTTTGCAATTACTATGGAGACATCTCATTCTCTATCTCTCCTTCTGTATACTTGTGTGATTGTGGTATTAGGGGTGAGACTATTTCCTTCGACCATTCTTGTTTTGGGAACTTAGTATATTCCGGGACGTGCCGATAATTGTGTTGTTGTTCTGTTTTGTTTTTTGGTCCCTGCTAGTCCCTGTGGCTTAGAAGTCTTCACAGGTAGCATCTGAGCTTCCTGCACCGTATTATTAATTTCTTTTCATTTCCTTTAGTACCAGCGACTGTAAACAACTCTAGTATGGCCTATGGGCATCGGGTGTTGTGGCAATCTGTATGTTCATTGATATCCCAACCGAATACATGTCCTTATCTTATCCCATTCCAAGTGTTCGGACATGTCAATGATTGTTTGGTCAGTTTCGCTCGGGTGTTGTTTGTTTTGTAGACTTCTCTCAATTTGGGCAGCCAAGTTCTGTCAATATTGAGCTTCTGAAAACCGTAGTTGAGGAAACCCCAAAGCTAACTGCACAAGAATTAACAAACCGGTTCAGTTGAAGTCAAATTTCAATCGTAAGACACTTTCATGAACTAGAAAATGTGTCTAAACTCAGTCACTGGGTCCCTTATCAATCTAACTGCTTCTCAGTTTAATCAAGGTGTTTTCTTCTCTTCATTAAAGAGTAGATTTGTTGCCGAGCTTTTCCTGGGCTTTCTATAATATATCCAACGAAAATGACAAAGCGTAGCACCCAATGAACGGTAGGACTCCAGTCGAAAAATGTGTTTAGAAAGAGATGAAGAGTGTTGTCTATCAGGCAGTGTTAAACCAAAACGAAAGAGTTAAGTATTGTCATGAATTGGAATAAATGCGAAAAAATTTGCAAAGAGTGCGCCTATCATTGGTCAGTCGTAAAAAGGTGTTGTTCTCACACGATAATGCAAAGCTATATATTACTGTTGTCACTCCCGGAAAGGTTATGGCACTAAATATGAAAGCTTCGCATCATCCTTCTTGCTCTCCTGACCTTGCTCCATCTGTTAGCCTTTTCTATCGTTTCAACATTATTTACAGGGAAAACGATTTTTAATTCTGGAGAGGTTAAAAATGATATCAAGTTTTTGCTTCGAAACCTGAAGAATTTTGCGCCCGAGGGATCAACAGTTTGCCAAATAGATGGGATTATGTTATGAATAACGAGGGGAAATATCTTAATTAAGTATATCAATTAAGAACAAATGGACATGTTTCCTGCCATCGTGAAATACGACAGGACTTCTTTCGCAATCTTAATATTTATCCTAAATCGTAAACATCACTCTCCTTTCTCCCTTCTCTTTCCGTATCCTCTCTCTCTCCCGTTTCACACTCTCTCTCTCTCTCTCTCTCTTCTGTCTTCTTTCTCTCCTACTCTCTCTTTTTTCTCTCTCTCTCTCTTCTGTCTTCTTTCTCTCCTACTCTCTCTTTTTTCTCTCTCTCTCTCTCTTCTGTCTTCTTTCTCTCCTACTCTCTCTTTTTTCTCTCTCTCTCTCTTCTGTCTTCTTTCTCTCCTACTCTCTCTTTTCTCTCACTCTCTCTCTTCTGTCTTCTTTCTCTCCTACTCTCTCTTTTCTCTCTCTCTCTCTCTTCTGTCTTCTTTCTCTCCTACTCTCTCTTTTCTCTCTCTCTCTCTCTCTTCTGTCTTCTTTCTCTCCTACTCTCTCTTTTTTCTCTCTCTCTCTCTTCTGTCTTCTTTCTCTCCTACTCTCTCTTTTCTCTCTTTCTCTCTCTCTTCTTTCTCTCATTTACCCTCCCTCTTCCCTCTCTCTCTCTCTCATCTCTCTCCCCTATCCTTCTAAGCCATTCTCTTCAAACTTATTTAATTTCCCCCACCTCAGCACTAACCCTAGCATCACCATCGCTTGTTTTTCAACTATTTTCTCCTCTTTCAGTAAATATTTCTGTGTTTTTCTTCTTATGCAGGCCACAGCGTTTCTTCTCGATAAACTTCACATTATTCTCGCCAAATCTCCAAAGGAAGAAATCAAGTCTGAAGTACTTCCCATGGTCTTCAACACACTGGATTCTAATTCCCTACAGGGCCAGGTATGGACCAATATCGATATCATTCAATCTTTTAGCATTTGTCTTTTATATTTTCCTTGCTTTAGTCATTGGGCAGCCGCAGTTAATAAACCACGCAGCCATTACTCAGAGTGTCACATACACGAAAGTACAAAACGATTCGATCAGGTATTTGACTTCTGATTGAACATATACACATATATATATGTGTGTGTGTGTGTGTGTATGTGTGTGTGTGTATGGGAGAGAGAGAGAGAGAGAGAGAGAGAGAGAGAGAGAAGCCATGTGTGACAAGAAAGATATGCAACGATTATCGAATTTTTAGAGAAACTTAAAGTCCTGAATGTAAATCTCTATTCTTCTCTATGCATGTAATATATTTGTGTTTTTATTGTCAAAGTTTTCGAGCATCCCACACACGCACGTGCGCGCGTAGATATATATATATATATATATATATATATATATATAGATATATATATATATATATATATATATATATAAATAGTAGCGGACAGGCTAGATATTCTAATTGAGACACTTTTTACTAGGTTGTCTAATATATTTTTGGGGTGGTTGGAATTAATGTCTATATATCTAAGGGATTCATTTGGTTTGTGGTAAGGGTAATAAAGTGAGGTTTTTAAGTCGAGTGTAACGTCAAGGAAGTTAGCTTTGGTTAAGTTGGATTCTAAGGTAATCCTAAGGCCTAAGTTTTTAAAGAAATATATATATATATATATATATATATATATATATATATATATATATACATATATATATAATTTACAACTAATATAGAAATAAAATTTTTCGAAAAAAATCTCTCGATGGTCAGCATTAAGTTTGAATTTTGGTCTTTCCATTAAGTATAAGGAGATGCTGCAATTTGTTCTTCCACATTTTGTCACAGTTGGGTTGGGGATTTGTTTATATTTTCGTTCCTGTGAGGATTCGTTTGAACGTTTTGGGCTACCTTTTGCTTTTGATGATTTGGTATGTTTCCATATTTTTTTTTTCTTCATTTTTTCATCTTCAAGTACAATGGGGAGGGTTTTTATTGAATGAGGTCAAATATTTCAGTATTTCTGGGATTGAAGGTTGATTGACACATATGGTAAAATATTTTTCTTTGTTTTGATTTTCATTTTCCTTAGTTCCTGGATATCAACATGTTTTGCTCTGTCCATTCCATTGGTGATTACGCTCAGTGGGAATGCCCTTCGCATGAATATGTTTTTAAGTTCTTCCCGTCTTTGTTCAGGCTTAGAAGGGTTTGACACTATTGTACAAATTCGTTTTGCCTCATTAAACGGAATATTCAGTTTGGTGCGTTTAGGATGGGATGATGTGAACAAGATACACACACACAGATATAGCTACATATATATATGTGTGTGTGTGTGTGTGTGTGTGTTTGTGTGTACACACATATACATATACAAATATAAATATACATATGTATGTATGTATATATGTATATATATATATAACAGGTATTGAGTACATTTTCATACACATGAGAATATATATAAACATATATATATGCGTATATGAGTGTGTTCCACTTCTACACTTTTCCTATAATCTGTGTTTCTTCTCTCTTACAACACCACCACCATCATCATCAACATTATCACCACCAACACTACCACCACCACCACCACTCTCATAACGACGTTGGATAACAATTATGATGTCACGACACAACTACTATGACGACTACCACCGCCAGGAAGCAGCACTGAATACTATCGCCGTCATCAAAGAATACGTGGATGACCAGGTGATTAAGAAGATTGTGCTACCGAGAGCGAAGAACCTGTTCGCGAGATCAAGCAACGTTAAAGTAAGTCAAGTGCACCTACCTATCTCTGTTTTCGTTTTCTTCTTTGTTTTTCATAAATTTCTTTTTTGTAGCCAACATGGAGATTCTGATGTGCCATATTTCGTATTTAGTTGTATATAATGCGAGAAATTTTAAGGAAAATATCAATGTAACACTGGTGGAAAAAAAGGGGGCTGTATCATCACGAGGGTCGCTGAAAAGTTCCTGGCTTTGGGTAAAAGAAAATACAGCAGGATCAGTTTGTTTTATTGAACATATTCCCCTCTCAGATTCACACGCTTATTGCAGAGGTCCTTCAGTTTTTCTAAGGCCTGTGAAAGAACTCCAAAGGTTGGGCCTCCCGCCAGGCCTTTCACGATATCCTTAAAGCCTGGAAATTTTCAGCACCTCCTCGTAACCAGAATCTTTTGTTATCAAGTATTTTAAAATCGACGTGGCTTGATTTCGTGAGAGCATCTATAGTGAGCAATTGCTCTTTGTGAAGTAGATAACGGGACTATTAAGCAGTTTAAAGATCACGTTGACGGCTCATACACCAGGCTTTTAATGTCTTGCCAAAACAACACATGACGTAAGCACAAGACTAAAGCGGAGGAGATTTACGAGGTGGTAACAAAGAGTTCCCGGACTAGTTATGTTTAATAAAATATAACTTATTTACCAAAGTTTTCACATCTATCTATATATCTATCCGCTCAGTCGAAGTCGACTCTCGTTTACTCGTTGGATCAGTGTCCTCCAGTCAGTTCTATCCTGGGCCGCTTCTTTCAGATTGGTTATGTCCATTCCGGTATCACTCTTGGTGGTGTCAAGCCAGCGGGTTCTTGGTCGGCCTCTTCTTCTCTTGTCACTGACCATTCCGAGCATGATGTCCTTCTCCAGGGATCTTCTCCTCATAATACACCGCCCCCAGCATTCCTGCCAGAATTGTTTAAAATTTAATGAGTTGGAGACTTAATTTTGAGGTTAACTTCGAGCGTTGATTGAGATATACGCTTTTATAAATGGTGAAAATTTATGATAAATGAAACTACTTAAAGCTGCTGTGACTTTTAAAAAGCATCACAAAGAAATCAGTTTTGACGCGGTCTTAATCCTCGATCAAAACGAAACCCCATTAGATAAATAATGAATTGAACTAAGGCAACTTATTTCTTCTTTCTAGACACTCACACCTATATTCCATGACTCAAGGTTGTGTGCGACATTACATCCTCGGTCTTTCTTATATTTCTCCCTCTCTTTCTCTTGCCTTTTCTTTCTCTTACCCTCTATCTTGTCATTCTATCTCTTAACACACACTCTCTCTCTTAATACCATCTCTCTCTCTCTCTTAACACACACATTCTCTCTCTCTACACACACACACTCTCCCCCTCTCTTCCTCCGTCTCTCTCTCTACACACTCTCCCCCTCTCTTACTCCGTCTCTCTCTCTCTTTCCTCCCTTCCCTTCCCGTTCTCTCTATAACGACGTTTGACAGCTTCTACTATGTTTCCCCCGCCGCCTTCGCCAGCGCTGTCACTCTTTCTGCCACATCCTCTCTCTCTCTCTCTCTCTTCTCCTCTCTCTCTCTCTCTCTCTCTCTCTCTCTCTCTCTCTCTCTCTCTCTCTCTCTCTCTCTCTTTCCACAGAAATTATCTTAGACTCTCATGGTGTCTGAACATGAAAGTCTGAACACGCTAACATATACCATTGTCTTCCAAGCAGACGGTAGTGCTTCACATTTACTCGTTCCAACAGACATTTGTTTTTCAGCCGAACTCTCTTACATCAAAGTTACATCTAAAACATCAAGAGATTTTCTTTTCCTAGAAACATATAAAATCTGACATTTATCATAAATATCAAACAAATTGGAAAGAAATTTCTAGTAAGACGCCTCAGAGCATCCACAGATTCAAACTTTCTGGAGTCACATCTGTATTTCTCAAATGTTGCTCCAGTTTTCTTGGTTTCACCCCGGTCCTTTTTCGCTCAGTTACTTTCAAGTATGTAAGAGATTTATTGACCATGATGCCTTTACGTATAATTAGAATGTCGTTCTTCTCCTCACAAGTTGAAATCCGAAAATCTGTCGGTTTCCAATTTAGCATAAAAATATACGACATACATTTGTGCATGGAGAGATCTCAGTTCCGGTTCTACGGACATGAGATTAGAATGTTCCAGGAAAGAATAGTAAGCTAGAATCTTCAAGCTGAGTCAACTGGGTGGAGACCAAAGAAACAAATGGCTGGATAATATTCTTGTTTCGAAGTTGGCCATGCTTGAGAATCCAGCTAGAAAGTGTAATGAGGATTGCTTCTGATAGGATCTTATAGAGGAGGTGCCTGAGGACTCTACTCCTATATGAGGGACGGGGATGAATGATGAATGTATATATATAAATATATATTATATATATTATATTATATATATATATATATATATATTATATATATTATATATATATATATATATATCACCGTGATCACCGTGACCGACCAGGCTATCAGATGTTGCTACACGTCGCTGGTCACGATGCGCTTCACATTGTTTTAGCCTTCAAATGACAGTGGGATTGTAGCTGGAACCATGTGTCAGGGAATCAATCTTCTTACCACACAGCCACTCCTGCACCTATTAGTTCAGTTCTTGTGAGTGACAGAAACTACATAGAAGCCGGTTGTATACATAAGTATGTATGTGTATCTTTATGTTTGTGTTTGTACTCCGCCACCGTTCGACCGTTGGTATTGGTTTGCTTCCATCTTCGTAACTTAGCTATTCAACAAAATGGACCGATAAAATAAGTACTAAACTTTAAAAAAAAAGAGTACTAGTGTCGAATTTTTCAACTAAAATCTT
>NW_021835254.1:30000-40000 GCF_006345805.1 Octopus sinensis | reverse complement strand
GGATGTAGTTAACCCATATATGCCCATAAAAAAATGAAGTCTTAGGAATCGGTTATACATTTTGCGACAAATTCACATTTGGAACTTGAGAAAAGTCTTGCATATTCTTACTGTTCCACTCACAGATTGCACTTGTAATATACGAATCAGCCGGGCAATTTCTCTTTCTTAAAATTCCAGTTTATCTAGATTCTCCTTTAAGCGTTTACTAACAAAACCTAGTGCTCCAATTAATATTGGTATGAATATGAATCCATAATATGGATATAGAAGCTGGAGGTTTCGAAGCAGTTGTCCATAGATAGCCTCCTTTTCTTTGATTTTCAAAGAGATATTTATATCTGCAGGGCAGGTAACCTCTCTGATGGTACCTACCTTTGCCCCTCTGTCCCAAGCAACAATATCCGGCTTGTTATGTTTACATTTGACAGAAGTTTTGATGGGAACATTCCACTAGTATTTCTTGAGTTGGTGTACTAACCAGCATGTGTAGGATAGATCGGGCTATCACCTGAGTCCCACCACCTTCCTTTGGCCGGATAGGGCAGGCCTTATTTCTTTGTCTGGTGCTCATAGTGAAAGAGATTGTGTGGTAGACCAGGCTGAAAGGGCTGAAGACAGATACTTTTCTCTTTGGCCAAGCTCTCAACTTTTTCACTATAATACGCCTCAATGGCGGGTAGTGTCACGTAGACATTTTGGAGCAACTGCTGATGGTGTGGATGGCATCTTCCACACTGGTATTGCAGAACCGACGAGCTGGTATTGCAGAGGCGGTGAGCTGGCAGAATCGTTAGCACGCCGGGCGAAATGCTAAGCGGTATTTCGTCTGCGTTACGTTGTGAGTTCAAATTCTGCTGAGGTCGACTTTGCCTTTCATCCTTTCGGGGTCGATAAGTTAAGTACCAGTTACACACTGGGGTCGATGTAATCGACTTAATACTTATGTCTGTCCTTGTTTGTCCCCTCTGTGTTTAGCCCCTTGTGGGTAATAAAGAAATAGGTATTGCAGAACCGACAATTTTTATCACAACATGGAGGTTTGGTGGTGCTCCAGCCTTAAGAATGTCATCCTCGCTGTATGTGGCCGAGCATTATCCTGATGGAAGAATACCTTTCGTCTTGAAACCAAAGATGGTCGTTTTTCTTCTACGGCTGACTTAAGGTGCTCAAGCTGCTCACGGTAGATTTCCTTTATTATCGTTTGGTGTGTGTGTGTGTGTGTGTGCATGTGTATATACACGTTTGTGCGTGTGAGTGTATGTGCGTGTGCATATGTGTGAGTATGTGCGTGTGTATTTTGTGTGTGTGCATGTGTATATACAGGTTTGTGCGTATGAGTGTATGTGCGTGTGCATATGTGTGAGTATGTGCGTGTGTATTTTGTGTGTGTGCATGTGTATATACAGGTTTGTGCGTATGAGTGTATGTGCGTGTGCATATGTGTGAGTATGTGCGTGTGTATTTTGTGTGTGTGCATGTGCATGTGTGTGTGAACGAGGGGTTGTGTAGGGGGTATAAGTGCGTTTTTTGCATGTGTATGTGCGTGTAGTTGTGTGTACACGCTTGTTTCATGCGTGTACATATGTATGTGCGTGTATGTGTGCGTGTGTACGCATGTGGGTGTATATGCGTGTATGCGTGGGGCTGTGAGTGTTAGGTATGTGTGGATTCGTGTGCTTACGTGCGTGCGTATGTGTGCGCATGTGTGTGCGTGCGTGTATGTGTGTATGTGTATATATGTGTATGCGCATGTGTATGTGTGTGTGTGTATGCATATATTGTGTGTATGTATATGTATGTGTGTGTATGTGAATTTGTGTATGCGTGTGTGCGTGGGTTATGTGGGGGGTTTTGTGTGGGGTTTGTGTAGGCGTAAATATATATACGTGTGTGTGTGTGTGTGGTGTGTGTGTGTGTGTGTACGAGTTCATACAAGATGGCATCTGCTGAATATAAATAAATGAATGAATAAATCTAGTTATATAATATTGTTCATCCTCATGTACTTTCCTAATTGTAGACTAACAGGATTTTCCAACAAATCGCTTTCATGCGCGTGTGTGTATATATATATATATAGAGAGAGAGAGAGGGGGGAGAAAGAGAGAAGGAGAGAGAAGGTGAGGGGGAGAGAGATGAGGGAGTAAGAGCGAGGAGACATATATAGATGAGAGAGAGGGGAGAGAGAGAAACAGAGAGAGAAAGACAGACAGACAAACACAGACAGACAGACAGATAGATAGATAGATAGATAGATAGAGAGAGAGAGAGAGAGAGAGAGAGAGGGAGAGAGAGTGATAGGTAGGTAGATAAGTAGATAGATAGATAGATAGATAGATAGATAGATAGATAGATGGATGGATGGATGGATGGATGGATGGATGGATAGATAGATAGACAGACCGACAGATAGATAGATAGATAGATAGATAGATAGATAGATAGATAGTAGATAGATAGATAGATAGATAGATAGATAGATAGTCAGACAGAGGCTAAGAGAGAGACTGTGTTATAGTATAAAGGATGATAGACCTAGAAGCAGTAATATCACTGATGAAGAGGAAAAATATGGACAGATATAGTGGAGACGAAACGGAGACGAAGAGAAATTTCGCGCTGCCGCCTACAAGAATGCCGCCATTTTGATTGTATGGCAACTGTAGATTTAATAAGGAGAAATGAGAAAACATAACTTTATATTCCTTTATTTAATAGAAACAGAAGCAACAAAGAAATTGTTGCAAATGTCACACAAAAACGTTCGGGGAAATTTCTTAAACTGCGATTTTGTAATTTTTGTATTCACGCGTTTGCACTTATAGTGTTTCATACATGTTCGTTGTTTGCCTGTCTGTTTGTACATGTGTGAGTGTGCGCTCACACGCATGTGTGCATACGTATGTATATGTGTATGCGTGTATGTATGTATCTGCGTATATGTATGTCTGATTAAATAAGTGTATGTATCCGTGTATGTGTGTGCATGTTTATACGTGTATGTATATATAAGTATGTATATAAGTATATATAATGTGTCCGTGTATGCGTTTTGTGTGTGTGTATGTATGTATAATATGTATGTGTGTATATATACACATGTAGTATGTACATTTATATATATATATATATATATATATATATATACATATAATACAATAGTACGTTCCCATTTACCTAACTTTTGCGCCACCACTAAGAAGACTGGCTGAAAGGAAAGGAGAGAGAAAGCCAGAAAAGAAGGAAAATAAGGGATTGCAATGGTTACTGGTGTGGGGTGGTAGTACTGAAGAGGTCAGGGGATGGATGGATGGTTGGATATCCTTATATATATATGTGAATAAAAGAGAGACATAGACAGACAGTCAGACAGACAGACAGATAGATAGATAGATAGATAGATAGATAGATAGATAGATAGATAGATAGATAGATAGATAGATAGATAGATAGATAGATAGATAGATAGACGTAAATGTCGAACGATGAGAATGATTGCTCAACACTGCAGTAGTGGATAAAATTTCTTTATTTGTGTATTAAGGCTACCATTAGTTTCCCGTTAAGAAAAATATCTTAATATCTTAACAATTTTTCAAGCTGACTACATGAGGAAATAGTGTTCGTCTCCATTTTGGTTGGAAACACGAAAATTCTCGGAAATTCACAAAAACAGTCTCGTAAAAAAATTAAAATGCCTTTTGATTTCTTGTTTTCTTTACGGGACGTTTTTTGTGAATTCCCGAGAATTTTCATGTTTTCATTCAAAACGGAGACGAACGCCATTTCCCTATGTATTCGGCTTGAAACATTGTTAAGATATTACGATATTTTTCTTAACACAAAGCTAATGGTCACCTTAGTACACAAATATAGATTGCAGTAACCCAATTCAGAAAAATCACTTGTGTCAGGACATGTACTGTGAAGGCATTCTTTCTATTGGGGAGGGGAACCTGAAATTTTGGAGGAGAGGATTTATCGATTACATAGATCCTAGTGTTCAACTGTTATTTATTTTATCGTCTCCAGAAAGAGAAAAGGCAAAAGTCGAACTCAGCGGAATTTGAACTCAAGAGCGTAAAGTGGACGAGCATGCTAACGATTTTGCCAGCCCACCATCTTAATAATGATCCTTTCTCCTATAAGCAGAAGGCCTGAAATATTTTGAAGGAGGGTTATAGTCGATTACATCGACCTTATTACTCAACTGATACTTATTTCGTTGACTGCAAAAGGATAAAATGCAAAGTCGACTTAAAGACGAACGTAAATGCAGCTAAGCATTTTGACGGGCGTGCTAAAGATTCTGTCAGCTTGATGCCTCATGCACTTACCGTAAACTTATTGAGAGTGATATGCCTGTAGGCTGACAGTTCATTATTTTCCAGTATCTGTGGATTATTGGGTCGAGAGATCCAGCATTACGCAGACATTGGGTCATTGATATGGTTAAAATTTTCCCCCTCCTCTACTCCACCGGCCAACCTCGAGAACAAAGAGAATTGCTAACAAGCTACTGCCTTGCAATATGCCTTTTTGTGGTAATGTATAATGTCAGGCTGGGCTTGATTTAGATGAAGAAATAGTTGGATAATATTCACAGTCGGGAAACCAGCCGGAATGTGTAATCTGCATGTGTGTGTTCAGTTATTAGTATCGCACACCTAAGCGAATATTAGAATATATAAATATATATATCCATATATATAGGTATATGTATGCATATAGTTATGAATATATATATATATATATATATATATATATATATATATATATATAAACAGTGACATCGTCCTTTACAAGACTACCACGTTATGTTGGCATATAAACATTACTAACCAGTACTTTTACTGTATTTCTCTCGCTCAGAGATTTAAAACATGTTGCTTTTCTCGATACGGGATCGGCGATTGTGTGTTGCATAAAGAATATAAAGTATTTTCAAGTGGAGATCGCTTTCGCCACTAGCTGGTGATTGTTTCACACTGAGGACGTTTAACATTAAGAAATCTAGGTCTGTGAATATCACGTAAGGCTAGAGATGGAAACGATGACCTCCTTGCAAATGCTATATATGGACACAGACTGTGTGTCATTAGCCAGCTGGAAAAGATGTTTTCCTATGGCTAAAACAACAGTAACATCGTCCTTTACAGGACTGCCACGTTATGTTGGCATATAAACATTACTATACTCTTTAACTCTTTTACTTGTTTTGGTCATTTGACCGCGGCCATGCTGGAGCACCACCATTTAATCGAGCAACTCAACTCCGGGACTTATTCTTTTTGTAAGCCCAGTACTTATTCTATTGGTCTCTTTTGCCGAACCGCTAAGTAACGGGGACGTAAACACACCAGCATCGGTTGTCAAGCAATGCTAGGGGGACAAACACAGACACACAAATACACACACGCATATATATATATACATATATACGACGGGCTTCTTTCAGTTTCCGTCTACCAAATCCACTCACAAGGCTTTGGTCGGCCCGAGGCTATAGTAGAAGACACTTGCCCAAGGTGCCACGCAGTGGGACTGAACCCGGAACCATGTGGTTGGTAAACAAGCTACTTACCACACAGCCACTCCTGCGCCTATGTATATAAACAGTGAATTAAATAGAGAGATACAAATGACGATCCAATAATTTATTTATATTATAATATAACATAATATACTGTGAATATAATACAATATAACATAAACAGAGTTGTACTTGCATAGCAAGTGACTTGATCTGAGATCGTGTGCCGGAACGAAAAACATTGCAGCGTGGAAGGTGTTTATAAGCCATTTAAGAAACACACAAAAACCGTTAGATTCACTTCAACATAGTCAAAATATTTTCGTCGCTTTGAAACCGCGACCTGTTCACTGACAAAACTTCGTGCTGACAATTATTTAAAAAAACAAAAAAGCCAACAAATTGTTTCGACTTATATACATTTTTTTTATATATAAACAATTCAATTCCCTTATATATAAGCCTCAGCAGGGTAATTGGTGTGTAGAAATACGAAATTCCGTGTGTAAGAATTTCTGGATTGTAAAATAATTAATTCAAATGCCTACATATTTTGAGCGTATACGTCAGCCATTCAACTATATATCAATTAGATTAAAAATTTAAAAACAACAAAATTATAACAGACAAAATCAGTAAGTAGAATCAACAACTATCGAAATATATTTCTATACTAGCAGTATCGCTTGGCGTTGCTCGGGTTTGTAAGGAAAATAACTAAGCATTTTTAGAGAGTTACTTCCCTTATATAAAACCGAGTAAAAAATGCATTAAAAAAACGAAAAAATGATGGTAAATTTTTTTTTTAAATCGTAGACTCATCGTAGACGCGCGCTAATACCCAGAAGGGCTCGATATAAATCACGACTATAAGATACCCGCTTTTGGTTAAACTGCACCGCAAAATGTGGGAATAGTTAGGAATCTAAATCGGTGTAGACAGACTCTCACACACACAACTTAAGTTTTATATATAAAGATATCTCAAATAATATCAATCCACACTCATTTATGTCTAAGACAACCTTTCGCCTATAACATACAACAATAATATATATGTATATAATTAAGTATCAGGGTCTTACTTAATCTAGAAACTGTAATAAAACGTGTAAAAATATATAAATGATAATTATATTTTTAATATATAACTCTTCTGTTTATTTAAAGTTATTGATGTTAAAACGTTGCTTAAATAAACAAATAGAAAGTTTATTGTTTATCGGAGGGAGAATTCCATAATAAATATGAATAGAAACTTAACAGGAGTGGCTGTGTGGTAAGTAGCTTGCTTACCTCACTACAGAAGATTTCGCGTTTTTTTCATGCTGATTGAAAGTCACGTCGTTCGCCGTGAAATACTGAAAATTGAAGTATGACTACAGTTGTAGCTCGCTCCAGCGAACAAAACTATTGTGGTCTCGTCGCCATAACGGTGGACTGAGAATTTTTTGAAAACTTCTTTGGAGTCAAATTCAATGCGGCGTTCTTTCGCCAAATAACCTGTACATTCTGCTGGGCGTATTTCGCTAGAAAAAGTGGTACCCTGTGGAGTTTACCTAACTGGAGTACTATTGAGAAGAACCCTGACTATTGGATTTACCTATTGGAGTATTATACAAAAGGATTCCCTGTCTGTTCTATTTGTGAGGTTTTCTTTTTTTATTTTTTCCCTTCTTCCATTTTTTTCTTTCTTTCTAAATTTCAGTTCATTCTTTTTCTCATTATTTTAATTTCAGTTTCTTTTTCTCCTCTTTTATTTTGTTTTTATTTTATTTTTATTCGGTTTTTATTTTTTGGTGGACTGTTTTTATGAACTGCTTTTGAACTGTTTTTTTTTTTTTTGGACATAGCAGAGAAGGAACTTAAAAAGAAGAACCCTGTCTTGGAGTGGGAAATTATCCCACCCAAGCAGTGCTTAAAAGATATGGAAGTGAGGATGGTAGTGGTTAGAACTTACTCTAAAGTTCTTGATACCATCACAGGCATCCCAAAACCAACTGTGGAAAAAGAACTGAAAAACTATTTGTCCTCTCTGAAATACATATCCCGCGGTGTCAAGCATGCAACCGTATGGTTACTGTTTGACACACCGGAGGAGGCTCGCAATTTCGCGAGCCAGCCCTTGGAGGGCAACGAAATTCTATTCCCCACGTCGTACTGCGGAAGGAAATTAATAAGAGCCTGGGTATGTTGGTTACCCCCAGGCTTCGAGGCGGGTTGGATTGAAGATACCATCCGACGGGGACTGGGGGATGGCGGGCCCAGGCTCTTAAATGTAAGGGTATCGCCGGCGGTCGATTGGGAAGGGCCAAAAGCGATTTTGACCCTGTGGAACCCATCGGCCGCAACAAATCTGGTTTTTCCAGATTTTTTTTTAATGACTAGCTGCAGGTATCCGGTGATACTTGAGGGACGTTATTTATATGATAAATGAAAGACGGAAGATACTAGAATTTTTATTATTAATCACGACAATTGTTTCGACACATCCAGCATCGATCCCTCACGGGTGGGACACGTAACGGCTGGTTCAGGAGCATCCGGCGATGCAGATGTTTATACGCCCATATCTGTTAACGGTTATTTTTTAATACTTTTCTCACTGTACTGCGTGTTCGTTTCTTTTTAGCATCTGTGATTTTATTTTTGATCTTCTAGATAAATGAAGATATTTCTTGCATTTTACTGCTTTTCTTTCTACGGAATGAGAACATACATTGCGGAACTGTTAATTCAACGAGTATCTATTTATCACCCGATGAAACACATCTGCACCGCCGGATGCTCCTGAAGCAGTTGTTAAGTGTCCCATCCATGAGGGATCTAAGCTGGGTGTGTCGAAACAATTGTCATGATTAATAATAAAAATTTTCTTATATTCCATCTTCCCTCTTTCATTTACCATATATATATATACAAAGTGAGATAGAGGTTGTGAGTGTAACCCACTATGGGATATCATTTATCCAATATACTGCCAGTGAAGTACCCAGAAAGGCTAATACATAAATGCTAAGAATTGCAATGCAATTAATTCATTTATTGTATTATATGGGCGAAGGTAAAATGTTTTACCTCAAATTCATAATACAAAATAAGAAAATGGAGGAATAGATTTCAACAAAATCTCCATTTCTTATTTTGTATATATATATATATATATATAATATATATATATATATATATATATATATATACATCACAACACTCTCCAATTTTGGTCTCTCCGTCTTCCTTTCTCTCTAATCATTCAATCTATCTGTTTCACTCTCCCTCTTTCTCTCATTCTTTCTCTTTCTCTCTCTCTCTCTATAACTCTCTATCTATCTCATTCTCTTTATCGCTAACTCTGCTCCTCTATCTCTCACCATTTATCTTTTCCACTATTTTCAGATGAAGATCAACGCGCTGACCTGTATCAAGAAATTGCTGGACAGTCTAGACAAGATGATTATTCTAGACGAAGTCCTACCTTTCCTCACCGAGATCTCTTGTCAGGACGCTGAGGTGGTCATGAGTATCGTCGGTAAAGTACTCCTCCTTTTTCTTATCTTCCATTTATGAAGTTTTCAAGCATCTACATCAGCCAACACAAATACGTGCGCTTACAAGCACATGTTTATGTGTGTGTGTGTGTGTGTGTGTGTGTGTGTGGTGTGTGTGTGTGTGTGTGTTTGTCTGAGTGTATGTATATGTATGTATATATACATATTTTAAAGTCTTTGTGAGATTAACTTGATACAGTCTTACAAAGTATAAAGAACATTTTTTTCAAACGTTGTAAATTCTTTATCAGAATGTCATTAAACGTTTTAGAAGTGTCTTTCTAGTGTGTGTGAGCGCTTATATGTATGTATGTATGTATATTATATATTATATATATGTGTATTTTATGTTATATATATTATATACATATATATATCATGTGTATATATATATATATATATATATATATATTCTCTCTTTGTTTCTTTCTGTGTTCCTTTCTGTAGAAGAGCATAGGCTCGAAACGTTAAAGACTTTTTCACTACCCGAGCATTAAACTAATACATCTGTTTGTTTTTACACCACCTGTCTTCGTCTTTTGGGGTTTTTGTGAATTCGATGCTTTCTTTCCTCAGTCGAGTTCCAGATTATATTTGCAATTTCGGCTGGGTTATGTATATATATATATATATAACAAGCAAAATACTAGTTCTAAAATCTTCTTAAGAGATCAACACAGTAGTTTTACAGATAAGTAATATTCGTATCCACTTTAACATGGCTGTCCGTTCGAACAGACTCTACTGCAACTTTATAAGAATACATATATATGAAAATACTTAGGTATATGATCGTACATACATATATATACATATCTGTGTATGTGTGTATATATGTATGTGCGTGTATGTATACATATATACATATGTGCGAATATGTATATTTGTGAATGTTTATGTATATATCTACATATAT
>NW_021835254.1:12500-25000 GCF_006345805.1 Octopus sinensis | reverse complement strand
TTGCGCGCATCCTTTTGTGTATGTTGATATATATATGCACATTTTAATAAAAATATGTATTGCAGTGTAATATTTATAACAGGTTTAATTTCTATGAATTAATTTATACTTTCTTCATTAACGTCAATATGTTTTATTCAATGTAAGGTTTTTCCTCGGATTTTATAATTTTTTTATAAGATTTTTTATATATATATACATATATTTGTGACCTTTTTGTTTATCGCTCGAAGATTGACCGTTTTTTTTCTAAAGGGCCAATCAAACAAGTCCATTTCTTTTTAAAGGTGTAGCGTTTGTAAGAGTCTAGATTGAATTGATATATCGGTTCCATTCTAGCAAAAACTGTCTGATGAACGGCAACGAGAAACTCAGAGTAACAGATTTTGTTGAATTTTCTGCTGCTTAAAATAAAGTATATATATATATATATATACATATATATATATATATCACCGTGATCACAGTGACCCACCAGGCTATCAGATGTTGCTACACATCGCTGGTCACAATGCGCTTCGCATTGTTTTAGCCTTCAAATGACGCCACCCCGCTGGCTAAGCGAGCAGGCCAACAAAAAAAAGAGTGAGAGAAAGTTGTGGCGAAAGAGTACTGCAGAGATTTCCACCACCCCCTGCCGGAGCCTCGTGGAGCTTTGGGTGTTTTCGCTCAATAATCACTCACAACGCCCGGTCTGGGAATCGAAACCGCGATCCTACGACCACGAGTCCGCTGCCCTAACCATTGCGCCTCCACTATATATATATATATATATATATATATATATATGATCAAAATGTAAAAGGGATTAATAAATTCAGGCAGATATCTAGAAAGCACTCAGTTTTAAGCAAACTTAGTTCACTATATCAAACAAGCCAATTCCAATAAATGCAAATAGAATTAGCATCCATGGTAATCCTTCATGTATGACGAGTAGATCCAAGTAACGCTTAAAAGAATTTCAAAAATTCCGGATTAATTGGCAACATCAACAAGAATGGAAAAAAATCACATCAATTACACCATACATAACCGATGATCGTTTCTACTGTGTCCGCATATTTAGATATAGAAGAAGGTACAAATCAATATATCGGAAAATTCATGCTAGCAAAACGTTATCAAGGTAATCCAAATCGAGTTAAATTCAAAGTGAACTGAGATAATATCTCTAATATAGGAACGTATGCAAAAATAACGTTAAGAAAAAATATAATATTCTAATAAAAGCCAGTTTAGTATTTAAACTTATGATGACGTCAACAGATAACGAAAGAATATGAAAAATAGAAATCCTACGTCACGACATTTAGTAATCTAGCTATCAATGTAAACTAAAAGACTTAGAAAATTATACTTATTAGATTATAAGAAAATTAATTATAATTAGGGTGTTATTTACTATTGAAATATCTACACGTTTTTCTTTATTTATGGGAACATTTTATGTAAGATTGCTTCTATAATTAAATAACACTAACCTTGAAGTAATTATATAATACATTGTCTCTAAGCAAAGATCACATTTAAAATTACCAGTATTGTACGATGGACTGTAACTAATAATGAATCACTTCATATCATAGTTAATGTTTATCTTTCAAATCCCAAATGCATTTACAAAGATTCGTAGAATTACATTGTCTTCTAAACTTAAATGAACAAGACGGGTTATACATCTACATGATGTGTTGTGAATTTATGGAAAAAATCCCATAAACCTCAACAACTTCATATTTCATGAAGGTAAATATTGGACCAGGAAAGACACACCAGACTGTTTCGATGTACCCATGGGTGCACAAGATTCCGCAGAGGAAACCGATTTAGTCGGGATTTACCTACTACACCAACTTAAAGAAGAATTCTTTGAATTAGAGGGTGGACTTTGCCGGGACGACGCTCTATTCTTAGAAACACATCCAACAAAAAACCTGAACTGTACAAAAAGAGACTACACAATTTTTTTTAAAAAAACCAAGGACTATCACCATTGAAAAAATAACGACTCTGTGAATTTCCTAGATACTAACTTCAATCTCAATACTTCCTCCGTTCAGCCTTACCATAAACCTAACAATACCACCACATATATAAACGCACAAAGTAACCATTCATATAACATAGAAAACCTGACCACTAACATAGAGAGAAGAATTAATCTTCATCTAATGAAGAAATATTTAACAAACATAAAGACTACTATAACCTAGCACTTGAGAAGGCAGGATATAAATATGAAATTAAGTACAATAAAAACGACATCCTCAATACTAATAATACCAAACCTTATCTTGAAATGAATAATGTAGATAATGTTAGTGAACCTAAGTCACCTGATGAATTAGTACACCCCATTAAGCATACAAAATCTCTCAATAATAGTCATCAATATAAAAAAAACTCTCAATAATTGTCATAAATATAACTTTAGCAAAAAACACTAAAATCACAACTAGATTAAACATACTAATATACTTAATCAATACGAACACCATATCCATAACTTTACTAAAGGAAAAAAATATAAATTTTAGCAATTCAATTCCCACCTTACTAACCACACTAGTATTGATATTGATAAACCCAAGAATACTGACAACAAACACCAAAACTGTTTAATTGTAGATAAAAATAGGAACATTAAACCAAAAAACAGAAAAAATGAAAATAATCTAAACTCACCTAATTCCTTCAATAATACACATAACCATAGAACTCAAATTGATATAGCTGAGAATAGAATAACAAAAAAGAAACCAATACCTTGTGTGAGAATAGCTGACCGCCCCCTCAAACACAATTCCAGTATAGAAAACAACAATAACACAACTTGGATTATAATCCCTTTTGCCAAACATCTAAAATCTAACTTTATCAGATCCATTAGAATGATAATTAATAAAAACTTTAAAAACTCTAAATAATGAAAAATATTTAATAATAAAAAAAATTTTGGATTTTCAGTCTTTGCAAATCTCTTTAGGATAATCTCTACGTTTAGCCATAAGAAATTGGATTTATTCTATAATTAAAAAAAAAATACGTTAACTGTACCTAGTACCCCAAATAATCCTATGATTAACTACTACTATAATGATAATAACCAGAACTTCATTATCCCTAATAAACATAGACATAACACCTTGGTACCACCCAATAATTTAAATTGTAATTGTAGAGACTCAAACGCCTGTGGAGTAGAAAGAAATTCCAAAATGAAAAAAGTTGTATACCAAGCAACTATTGTAACTCAGGTCTCCTCTAAGTACATACACGGGGGTTGCACGAAAAATTCTCTTAAATCGAGAATTTATAACCATACATCTTCTTTAAGGGGCCCTAGAAAAGAGAATAGCACAGGTTTATCTAAAAAAATTTGGCACCTGAAAAGAAGAAATATTGATTTCTCAATTTCTTGGAAAATCCTATTATCTGCTCCCTCTTACAGACATAATAATAAAATTCGTAGGTTGTGTTTCGAAGTGAGCTATAGCATAATGAAAATGAATGGAAATCTGGTTAATACTAGGGATGAAATAGTTTCTCCTGTAAACACATGACCAAATTTCTATTTATCAATCTTAAATAATTCTTCACTCCCCCTTGCTTAGATTAGTCTTTGGTGTCTTTTTAAATATTTGTATATATTATCTTTTTCTATGGAATGCGATTACTCATCACATACACTTTACATTACTATATCTCATACTATCTTGATATATTTTTTATTTATCTAATTTTTCCTTCTAACAATTACATGACCCACCATCTATTGGTCTAACACATTATCTACCGCTCTTTACACCTCCTTTCCTCTCAATATGTCTGAGTATTTTTAAATTATATCTTTCCTTAATATATAATATACCTATAATTTTTGTATTTTATTTTATTTGGATAATGTGTCCATTTAAACCCCCTCAACATACCCTTTTTAACTAATACTGTTTTATGTTACTTGTCGCCCTACTTCATAATTAAATATATTTTACTGCTGATATATGCAAACATATTATATATGTTCTTGGTGTCCTACATGCCTACAACCATGTGTGCATATCTAGATTTGGATCTTATATGTTATTTGTGTGTGCATATCTATTATTATTGCGTGTTTATTTACCATATATTGCCACTAAAATGTATTTTTTAATATGAACGTGTATATCTGCATACACACACACACACACACACACACACACACACACACACACAACACATATATATATATATATATATATATATATATATATATAATATATATATATATATAATTCCTAAATCTTGTTTTAAAATATATGAGTCCAACTGTTTTGAAAACTCGTATTCTCGTTGAATACTCGAAATGAGAAGTAGATAGACAGCCGACAGCTGATGAAGGGTCTTTCCCTGTTTCTCTGTTTTCCATTTTTTCTCATTTGTTTATGTATTTCATGTTATTTGCACCGTTGGTGACGTCCTGTACCCTTATATGCATGTATATATATATATATATATATATCGACATATAAGTGTGTATATGCATGTATACACATACCAATATATATATGCGCGCGTGTGCGTATTCTCACACACACACACACACACACACACACAGCATAGAATTAAATTTTTTCAGTTATCTTTGAACTCAGGATTCAGCATCTGTGCACGTTGATAATGCGACCATTAATACATTGACCTAACAATGTAAACACGCGTTCATGTCTTTCTGCTATCTATTTAGCAGCTATACATAAGTGTGCACTCATACATACCTATACACATACACACACACACACACACACACACACAACACAATAATACACTCATTGTATTATATTATATTATATTATATTATATTATATTATATTATATTATTGTATTATATTATTGTATTATATTATATCGTATATTATATCATATATTATATCATATACATTTGGATTCAGAGACCCAAATGCAGGAAGTTAGTAAACTTCAAGCAGTTTGTGGCAGATATATAGAAGAAAAAGAGACCGTGTACGTTTAGGAACAATAACAATTTATTGACGTCTAGGGTTACACACTTCTTCCCATATCAAAGTTATGAGGAAATTCGATAAGCTGGAAATCTCTGTATAACTCGCAGTTATCAACGAGAGAGGCTATGAATGCGAATGAAGATCCAAATTGAGAAGAGAAGAAAAGATAACATCCACGATACATACGTCTCTTAGCTAGCTGATTCTCCGAGGTAATAATTATTCAAAGAGCGGTGCTCAACTAAGCCATTCATCAAACCGAGAATACCTTAATTACATGAAGGTTGCATTGTCGTTTGGGAATCCCAAATCAATTCACTACAAATGACTGAAACTAAATACAAAGATGATGGAAAATAAATACAAAATGAGGTAACAAAAACATAGAGTTGGTACAAGTGTGATGCTCAGGAAATAAGGAGAAAAAAATACCTAAAATAATTAATTAAATTAAATATAACATATTAACACAACACACAATGTAATCTTTATATATAAAAGAAAGGTTGTGTGTCTGTCTACTCCGATTTAGATTCCTAACAACTTCCACATTTTGCGGTGCAGTTTAAACAAAACCGGGTATCTTATAGTCGTGATTCATATCGAGCCTTTCTGCGTATTAGCGCGGGTCTACGATGAGTCTACGATTTTTAAAATAATTTACCATCATTTTTTTCCATTTTAATGCATATTTTTTTAAATATAAGGGAAGTAACTCTCTAAAAATGTCTACGATGAGTCAACGATTTAAAAAAAATTTACCATAATTTTTTTTCCATTTTTAATGCATTTTTT
Organism: Octopus sinensis; assembly: GCF_006345805.1. Classification (NCBI taxonomy): domain Eukaryota; kingdom Metazoa; phylum Mollusca; class Cephalopoda; order Octopoda; family Octopodidae; genus Octopus; species Octopus sinensis. The sequence continues at coordinate 19,196 of NW_021835254.1, read as the reverse complement.
GCTATTTTTTGGCTATAACTCTCTAAAAATGCTTTATAGTTATTTCCCTTACAAACCCGAGCAACGCCGGGCGATACTGCTAGTTATTTATAAACATGTAATTATAAGGATAAGATTATATTAACTATTTTATACTCAAATATTATTTAAATTTAAATATCATTAAGATCTCTAATTATTTCTGTGATATTTAAATATTTATATACTACATATATACCAAAAGAGAAATTAGTATATTTATCCTGAGTTACAACTAAGTATAAAAATCAACCACCACAGACCCCAATACTCAATTTATAAAATATATATTATAATATTTATATATTGTTTATAAACTTTCGAGTATACACTATTCTTCTGAAAGATAGCAGAGGATTGATTTTTCTCTAAGTATGATACTTGCTTGTCTTCAAGTCTATGGTTTTGTCCAGGAAGTCGACTTTTAAGAAAAAGATGGCCGAATTCTTTGACGATCTGTCACAGATCCTGGCTGAAATTATCTATGGCGTGGTCGTTCATATGGCTTCAGAGTGCCAAGGTCATCGTCCTTAAACAGGGCCGAAGCATAGAGATATGTGTGCTGCCTTAGAATGGTCGAAATAAATACACCCACGAGGTCAGCGATCTCAGGCTTGTCGTAGTTACCAATAGATACGGCAAACTGGGTCGCTTTCTCTTCGTAGATAGATAGACAGACAGACAGATAGATAGATAGATAGATAGATAGATAGATAGATAGATAGATAGATAGATAGATAGATAGATAGATAGATAGATAGATAGATAGATAGATAGATATGTTTCTTATTAGCCACACAGGGCTGCACACAGATAACAAATTACAAGGTAGAGCTTTTCTTTTGAAGGTTTAAAAAAAAAAAAAGGAAGGGGGAGTTTCGATCAAAAGGGATCGTAAAGGAGAGAAAGAGGACAAAAAAAGGGGGGTTAAAAAAAAGGGGGAGAGGAAAAAAAATTTGATCAATAGGGATCGTTATCACAGAAATGTCAATATGAAGTGTAAAGGGGAGGACAGGTGAGGTTTACCCGTGGAAAGAAAAGACTACGGAAAAGACCACGGTAACCTCGGTCAATGGAGTCACATGTTATATTTCTTCTTTTTTTTTGCAAATAAGCAACTCTCTGTTTTTCAATTTCTGGGTTCATAGGATCATGCTCAAGGTGGCTTCGTCATTCATACGTGCCATTCTTGCTACATTCACCCATCTTTTTTAAAACATTCGCTAGACAAAACTTGCCTCTCTACTCTCACTTTCCTTTTCAAGTGGTACTTGAAGAAGTTGATGAGAGATTGACCAGAGAGGAAAGTGTTTGTCTCCAATCCTTTCAGACGCGTCCACCAGATACATTCTTTCGCCATAGCCACAAGGATGATGAAAATAGCTCTTCCTTCCCGTTTGAAGGAGGGAGGCGTGACAATATAACGATAGACTCAGCTGATAAATCGACTCGTCCCACACGTGACAGCAGTTGTTCGACACAAGCCACAGGTCGGAAATTGTTGGACACTGCACGAGTGCGTGCAGAACGGTTTCGTCGCTCTGACCGCATCTCGGGCAGGTCGGCCCCGTGTTTCTCGAGCCGTGTCTGTAGAGCTTATCCCGAACGGGTAGCGCTTCTCGGTAGCACTGCCAGGCCAGGGATCTCTGGAAGTTGTCCATGGGCCCTGGCCCGAAAGTCGTCCTGAACAGGCGGGTCAGGTACTCCTCGTCGACGTCCAGGTTCGCCCCGAGCTCGTCGTCGTACCTCCCCTCCACTAAACCCCTATAGAATGCTTTGGTTGTGTTGAAGTCACTCAAGGTCGACCCAGGACGGCAGAGTTGCTTGAGAGCAACGCGGCACTCATAGATAGATAGATAGATAGATAGACAGACAGATAGATAGATAGATAGATAGATAGATAGATAGATAGATAGATAGATAGATAGATAGATAGATAGATCGATGGACAGACGGACAGACAGCAGACAGATAGACAAATAGATAGATAGAGACACAGAGAGACCGAGAAAGAGAAGCAGGTAGGTAAGTATGTATGTATGTATGTATTAGGTAGGTAGGTAAGTAAGTAGATATGAAGATAGATGGATGGATAGGTAGGTAGGTAGGTAGGTAGGTAGGTAGGTAAGTAGGTAGGTAGGTACTACAACGGGTTTCTACACAGTTTTCGTTAACCAAATCCACTCACAAGACAATGGTTAGCCAGCCCGAAGCAATAGTAGAAGACACGTGCTCATGGTACCATGCAGTGGGAATGAACCCAAAACCATGTGACTGGCAAGCAAGCTTTTTACCACACAGCCTCGGCCTATGCATGCTTATGTATCCTAGAGCAAACTTTCCTGTGGATAGTGTTGTAAATTCTTTAGTAACACTATTATGCTGTAATGGGAAACATGACATTTTCGGCCAAATGCTTATCACACGTATCGTATTTACACAGAAATTTGATATAATTGACATTTACAGTGGTATCATGCAAGTTTAAGGAATTCACTGGGTTTTTTTTTTTGTTTGTTTGATTGTTTTTTTTTAAAGCTATCTCTTACTATTAGGTGGCAATTCTGTGGAAACCTTATGGCAATTCTATAGACAGTTTTATGGTTTTGAACGCCTGCAAACATTCCAATAACCTTGCAGGAGTTTCAATAAAATTTAATACCTGCATTAGCCATTTCTTAGGCAAAGAATGCCACCTCTTGTCAAAACTGTTCAACCGTGAAATGCTTTAACCCTTTGCCTGGCCGGTGTTTTACAGGGTGATTCATAATACATGTTTCCCTAGAGTCCATGCATCACATAAGATACACATTCCCCTTTTGCTATTCGAACCGCCAGCGTAGCTTTTATATTGCTCAGAATGTTTGAAGCCGAGACTAACAAAATGTCTGAAAAAAGGCCAGGGCATTTAGGGCAAACTATGGAAATACTTTGGACAGGCAAAGGGTTACGTGTAAGCGACCTTCATCCCAGTAACTCATGGACGTCTTTATAAAGCTAAAAGATTTTTGATGGCAGTTACTCAAACCAGTGGAACAAATCTGAATGAAACATATTTCGTTACTACCCACAAGGGGCTAAACACAGAGGGGACAAACAAGGACAGACAAACGGATTAAGTCGATTACATCGACCCCAGCGCGTAACTGGTATTTAATTTATCGACCCCGAAAGTATGAAAGACAATTTCGACCTCGGAGGAATTTGAACTCAGAACGTAGCTGCAGACGAAATACCTATTTCTTTACTACACACAAAGGGCTAAACACAGAGGGGACAAATAAGGACAGACAAACGGATTAAGTCGATTACATCGACCCCAGTGCGTAACTGGTACTTAATTTATCGACCCCGAAAGGATGAAAGGCAAAGTCGACCTCGGCGGAATTTGAACTCAGAACGTAACGGCAGACGAAATACGGCTACGCATTTCGCCCGGCGTGCTAACGTTTCTGCCAGCTCGGAATGAAATAAAAACAAAGTGAAGAGCGTAAGCGTCATCTCACACAACTCAAAGATTGAGTAGTATCTGTTGCTGTTAGCAGAGCCGTTTTAGCTGCATTATAGCGCGCCCTATTCACGACCAAATCTGTACACTGGGTACTGTGATACTTACTTCATTTACAGCAAATGACAGTATATATAAATCAGAGTTGAGGACTAGACCCCTAAGCATCAGTATGACAATACCTTAAGACAACACAGGAAGTCAACGTTGGGGTAGCTGTAATAACATTAGCCATGATTATTTAACCCAAAACGATGAAATGGAAAAGTTGGCTTCGGTGGGATTTGAACACAGAGCCTGGAGAGCCGAAACAAATGTCGCAATCTACTCTATCCGCGGCTTTAACGACCCTGCTAATCAACCACATTGCACACAATCAACCACATTGCACACGCACACACACACACGTCTATATACACATATATATATAGGCACACATATATACATACACCTCTCTATACATATATATATATATATGTATGTATATATGTATATATATACATATATGTGTATATGTATGTGTGTGTTTATATATATATGTATGTATATATATATATGTATGTATATATATATATATATATATATATGTATGTATATATATATGTATATATGTGTTTGTATATATGTGTGTGAATATGTGTTCGTATATATATCTATATGTATTTATATATTGTATTATCTATATGTATAAATATAGATACATACAATCATACTTCTATACACACATTTATCTTTGCATATATAGGCATACATATACACATCTATCAGTTTCTATGTAGCTATATTTATAGATAATTACATACATACATACATACATATTAATATACATATATAGATATTTCTATATATATATGTATGTGTGTGTGTGTGGTGTCTGTGTGTATGTGTGTATGTAAACACACATCGACACACACATCCTCACTCGTAAACCGAAGACGTGCTATATGTGATGTTTACAGAACTATAACTATATAAATACTCAAAGATGTCTATATGTGTGTGTGTATGTGTGTGTGTGTGTGCAAATATCTGTAATAATCATCTTTCAATGGAAAACGACAAAGCTTTAATTAAGACACCAATTTAAAATATTTCATATAATTAGATTTAACTACAGCAACTCAATTATTTCGTTCAATTTGTTAAAACTACTTTAATCAATGTCGTTCTTATCCTCTCAGTTCCTCGTCATCGCCATTATCATCCTCGTCGTCGTCTTCGTTGTTGTCATCATTCTTTTCGTTTGTTCCGGATGTGAGTGGCGGGAGACATTATTCCTTTTGATGATGGAAAAAGATCTGAATAATTTCAACAACGTGAGACACCGCCTGACCTTTGTCAGCGTGTGTGTATTGTGCGGACGGACGTAAACGTGAAAATACGTATGTAAGCGCGAGTTTGTGTGTCTCTAAATATGTATGCTATTTGTAGTTAAGTAAATGTGTTTATATGTATGTGTGTGTGTGTGAGCGTAGTTATTTGAATACATAATATATATATATATATATATAATATATATATATATATATATATTTAAAATGAGAGTGAGAAATTAGATATTAATTTAATTAACATCGGTTTCACACAAGTCTAGCATATAAAAAACTGAAGGTTCAGTAAAATTGTATTATATACAATTTTCCCTTTAATATGTATGTGTATATATATATATATATGTATATAGATATATATATATATATATTATATATAATATATATTTATATTTATATATATATATAGATATATCTTATACTGTGTCTGCAGATTGATTCTTTTTTAGTACCTTATTATTTACACACACACCGGTTCGATTTCCACTCATTTACTTATTTATTTTTTTCTAAAATCTTCGTTGCGTCTTGCAACCTTTCCAATAGTCGTGTGTTAAATAAATAATAAGGCAATAAAAGAGAATGACTCTCCACAGATAATAATATATGCTTCAACACATGAATTCACATAAAGAATCTTGCAAACCAAATACAAACACAATATATCTGTGAGCATATATATATATGTTTGTGATTTACGCGTATGCACATATACGTGTTTTTGTCTGTTGTTTTTATTTTATTTTAAAAGATTATACTATTAGCAATGTATTCACTATACACAAATACGCAAACACATACACAAATAAGCAAGCACATGCACACACACACACACACACACACAAACACACGCACGCGCACATGAAAAGCCATGCTACCTACACAAGACGTCAAATCATTGACCAATCACCACAAGACTTAGCACTGGTCAAGCCACCCTTTTTCTTAGTCTTGGCTCCAACTTCCATTTACTACGAAGATACGACCAAAACCATGAAAAAAGCGAAATAAAGTTATTGGGTCACCTAAAGTTGAAAAACCTCCTATGTGAGAGTATTCCCATAATATATTGACCTGTTAAAAATAACAGCTAAATCCTCACCCTAATAAACAGTTAAATCCTAAAAAAAACGTAGTCCTTGATTAACTATGTTTGAAAGGATTTGGAATGGTCACGGCTGAACCACTTTTGATCACAGCTCATTTCATCTCCTTTGTTAATTGAAAGAGATAGTACAACACTGTGGTTCACTGTAGACTGACATAGAATATCATACTATGCTGTACAATGCCAGATAGTATCGTAGAGTACGGCATAGTACCGTAGAGTACCGCATTCGGCCATACAAAGTTCTGAAGAATAGCCTGAAACACTGTAGACAACTTTCAGTGATGTAAACTACCGTAAAATACCGAACACTATCGTTTAATCACGTAAAATACCATGGTGTAGTGTCGAGTACCATATAATGCGATACTGTACGATATCAATACAATACAGTAGAGTACTGTACGATATCAATACAATACAGTAGAGTACTGAACGATATCAATACAATACAGTAGAGTACTGTACGATATCAATACCATACAGTAGAGTACTGTACGATATCAATACAATACAGTAGAGTACTGTACGATATCAATACAATACAGTTGAGTAATGTACGATATCAATATAACACAGTAGAGTACTGTACGATATCAATACAATACAGTAGAGTACTGTACGATATCAATACAACACAGTAGAGTACTGTACGATATCAATACCATTCAGTAGAGTACTGTACGATATCAATACAACACAGTAGAGTACTGTACGATATCAATACCATA
>NW_021835254.1:0-7500 GCF_006345805.1 Octopus sinensis | reverse complement strand
AAATAATAATAATAATAATAATAATAATAATAATAATAATAATAATGATAATAATAATAATAATGATAATAATAATATTAATAATAATGTATATTAATGATAATAATAATAATAGTAACAACAACAATAGTAAAAATAATAGTAATAAAAACGACGACACCAGCAGTAGCAATAGTAAGAATAGCTGTACCAACAACGGCAACAACTACAATAATGATAATGATGATGATGATCATCATCATCATCATCATCAGCATCAGCATCGTCGTCATCATCATAACCATGATCATGATTATGATCATGATGGTATCGGTGTGATGATGATGATAGTGTGGATGATGATGATGATGGTGATGATAATGATGATGATCATGATGACGATGACGACGATGATGAGGATGATGATGATGATGACGATGATGATGATGATGATGATGATGGTGGTGGTAGTGGTGGTGGTGATGGTGGTCATGATGGTGATGGTGATGATGATCATGATGGTGGTGATGGTGATGATGATGATGATGACGATGATGATGATGATGATGGTGATACTGACGATGATGATGATGATGATGATGATGATGTCAATGATGATGATGATGATGAATATGATGATGATGACGACGGTGATGATGATGATGATGATGATGATGATGATGATGATGATGACGACGATGATGATGACGATGATGATGATGATGATGATGATGATGATGATGATGATGATGATGATGATGACGACGGTGATGATGATGATGATGATGATGATGATGACGACGATGATGATGACGATGATGATGATGATGATGATGATGATGATGATGATGAATATGATGATGATGACGACGGTGATGATGATGATGATGATGATGATGATGATGATGATGATGATGATGACGACGGTGATGATGATGATGATGATGATGATGATGACGACGATGATGATGACGATGATGATGATGATGATGATGATGATGATGATGATGATGATGATGATGATGATGACGACGATGACGTTGATCCTCCAGGGCATGTTGATTTACACTGCCAGGGAGATTAAGGCATATCCTCCCGATATTGTTATCAAAAGAGCCTCAGGAAAGGAAATGGCTCTCAACGGCCATATCAGTTCCAACAGACAACAATACAGCTTTTCATAGAATTGCAGAAATTATCCGAATGCAAACGCTTTTTCTGGGAAATAGAGATAAACAGAATGGTCCAGGTTTGGAAACAAATACAGTTCTAATAATGATGATGATGATGATGATGATGATGATGATGATGATGATGATGATGATGATGATGGTGATGGTGATGATGATGATGATGATGATGGAAGTGGTGGTGGTGATGGTGATTTAGGAATCGCTTAAAGGTATAGCCGGCAAATACACAACCAGCGTAGCACATATACGCACACACACACACACACACATGTATAACGTACAAATAATATATATAAATATATAAACACATACACATATATGTATGTATACGCACGCATACACATATATACATGCATATATATGTATATGAATATATAATATATATCTTTCTCTCTCTCTCTCTCTCTCTCTCTCTCATTCTCTCTCTCTCTCTACCCCACATAACTTCCATAAACTAACACTACAATACATTGTATACACGACATTGAGTGCTTAGAACGGAAGGCAAAAAAAAACTAAAAAATTAATCAGTGCGCATGCGTAAGGAAAAGAGAGAAGTCTGTTCGTTTATACAGTAAAAGCTCGAAACAAAATTTTTAAAAAACGACAAAACTACTACATCAACGAGGTAAATGATGAGGACGAGGAGGAGGAGGACGACGACGAGGAGGAGGACGACGAGGAGGAGGAGGAGGAGAATTAATAATAATGATGGCGACTAAAACGTTGATGATATTCAAGAGGATGTGGATGATGACGTGATATTGGTGGTTGGCGAGCTGGCAGAATCGTTAAGCACGCCGGGCGAAATGCTTAGCGGTATTTCGTCTGCCGTTGCTTCTGAGTTCAAATTCCGTCGAAGAATAACAACAACAACAACAACAACAACAACAATAACAACAGCAACAAGAACATGAATAACAACAACAACAGCAACAACAACAGCAACAGCAACAAGAACAATTTTTCCTGACCGATAGTTGTTAATTATTAAGACGATTCTAAAGTGTTAAAAATGGCGGCTAATGTGGTGTAGAAGCAATGGAGGTGTTTCATGGTTGTCGAAATGTTGTAAGTGTATGGTGTCTAGAAGTGCTATAGACGTGTGCTGGCTATCCTGCTTCAATGGTGACTGTTTGAAAATTTGATATATTTTGTCGGTCGTTTTTTCTGGTGTATTTGTCTCGATTTTATTTTGTTGATATATTTTATAAAATTTTGTTTTTGGTATTTTGTTATTTTTGGATATTTGCAAGTGGGCGTGACTGGCTTGTTTGAGAGAGTTTTTTTTTATTTATTTCATTTTTTTCAGGGAAGGGTGAGAGTTATTGAATACTTGATCTGTGGAATTAGCAATAGAAAGAATTAAGAATATACTGAATACGATACGATGTCTACGGTGATGCTGATGATAAGGAGGTGGAGGAGGAGGAGGGGGAGGGAATGGTGGTGGTGGGGTGATGAAGTGCAGGAAAGAAGAAGGCTGGATAGTAAGGCAACAGCGACAACAACAGCAATAATAATAATAATAATAATAATAATAATAATAATAATAATAATAATAATAATAATAATAATAATAAAAATCATAATAATAATAATAATAATAATAATAAATGCCCTGATGCAGTGCCAGGCAGGGAATCTCATGGCTTTTGATCTTAATTGATTGGAAGTGTTATCAAATTGCTTATCAGCTGTTTGACCTTAACCAGTTGAGCATGTCCCTTAGGAGCTGACAATATGTGCATCTCTGATTACGAGCAGAAGTAGTGGGGGAGCATCACAGCCATGTGCTGAGAGGAATTCTTTAGGGTTTGGATAATTCACCCTTGGAAACATGGGTGTTTCGTTCAACATCCTTAAATAACCTTTATTATTGGAACTTTTGAGCAGGATGGGCTACTCGACCTGAAGAAAATTCTATCTGGGCCCCACCTGCAAGGTCATACGCTGTTTATCTTGATATGAGATCACAGTGTCGCGCACATATGGTTGTGATGTATGTGCCTGATGTACCCTTATCAGACGGGTAGTCATGATGGGTATACTGGGTTTCGTATGTTTTACCTCAGTATCACTTTGATGGCATGCACTGCTCTCTCGTTCAATAATAATAATAATAATAATAATAATAATAATAATAATAATAATAATAATAATAATAATAATAATAATAATAATATAATAATAATAATAATAATAATAATAATATGTACATGACTTGCCTTGGTATAAAAGAAGGCCTACAGCAAATATTCTGCTCAATACCACAGATTTGTTTGTCAGTTGAGAATGTCCCTTGGTGTCAGACGATATGTACATCTCTGATCACGAGCAGAAGTAGTGGAAGAATATCATAGCGATGAGTTGGGAGGAAATCTTTGGGGTTTGAATAATTCAGATCTGGAAACATGGGTTCTTTCGTTCAGCATCCTTAAACAACCCTTATTCAGGGACCTTTTGAGCGGGATGGGTTACACGACCTGAAGAAAATTCTAACTGGGTCCCACCTGCAACGTCATGTACTGTTTATCTTGATATGAGATCACCATGTCGCGCACATATGGTTGTGATGCATGTGCCTGGTGTACCCTTATCAGACGGGTAGTCATGATGGGTATACTGGGCTTCGTATATTTTACCCCAGTGTCACTTTGATGGGGCATGCACTGCTCTCACACTCAATCATAATAATAATAATAATAATAATAATAATAATAATAATAATAATAATAACAACAACAACAACAACGACGACAACAACTGTGCTCCCTTTATCCTTATCATTATATTTTTCGTTAATATTAATCTACTCTATTCATGATTTAATTTGGTTTACCTTGTTTTTGCTTTCTTTTTTGTTGGCTTGTTTTGTTTTTTCCTTTTGTTCCTGTGTTTATATTGTTGTTTTTGTTGTTGTTGTTGTTGTTGTTTATTCCTCAGGTTGCGTTGATTACTTTGCTATCATTAATATTTTACAAATAACTGTAGCCACCACCACTACTACTACCACCACCACCACCCATCACCGTCGTCGTCGTCGTGTCGTTGTCAACATTAATATCAGCGATAGCGTATCATTTACCGTATCAACATTATCATCCTCCGTCTGCATTTACTTCCAACTCTGCAACCCCCCCCCTCTCCTCTCTCTCTCTCTCTCTCTCTCTCATCCCTCTCCTCACTCGCTCTCATTCCTCACTCGCTCTCATTCCTAATGATTATCATCATTATCACCACCTCCCCACCACCATCACCACCTTCATCACCACCATCACCACCTTCATCACCACCATCACCACCATCATCACCATCACCACCACTACCATCATTATCATCATCATTATCACCACCTTCATCACCACCATCACCACCATTACCACAACCATCTCCACCATCACCACCACCACTACCATCATTATCATCATCGCTCCAGTCATCATCATCATCATTATCACCATCATCACCACCATCACACCACCATCACCACCTTCACCACCACCATCACCACCATCACCACCACCATCACCACCATCATCACCACCATCATCACCACCATCACCACCATCATTATCATCATCACTCCCGTCATCATCATCATCATCATTATCACCACCATCACCACCATCACACCACCATTACCACCTTCACCACCACCATTACCACCATCACCACCACCATTACCACCATCACCACCACCATCACCACCATCACCACCATCATTATCATCATCACTCCCGTCATCATCATCGTCATTATCACTGTTTTCAGCATCGTCATATTCATCACCGTCGTCATCATCATCATCATCATTACCATCATCATAATTATCATCATTTCCATGGTCATCACCATCATCAACATCACTTTTATTGTTGCTGCTGTTGCTGCTGCTGCTGCTGCTGCTGCTGCTGTTGCTGCTGCTGTTGCTGCTGCTGTTGTTGTTGTTTTTCTAAGATTTATACTGTTGAGGTTATTGTTAGGATTTTTAGTCACGGGTGGGGAGTGGGTTAGGCTGAGGGTTGGGGTATGTGGGTAGATCGAGTGAGCGAACGTGAGGGCAGTGGCTCAATCTGCTTGAAATAGTAGCACACCTTCAAATGACAGGACAACGTCTTCAAAATGGACTCATGTATTGCCTTATGTGGTCGGGGTTATGGCCAGAGCACCTGGTCTAGCAAACCCGAAATGAAAGGTGCTCTGGCCATAACCACGACCACATAAGGCAATACATGAGTCCATTTTGAAGACGTTGTACTGTCATTTGAAGGTGTGCTACTATTTCAAGCAGATTGAGCCACTGCCCTCACGTTCGCTCACTCGATATACCCACATACCCCAACCCTCAGCCTAACCCACACCCCACCCGTGCTTACACCACTCTCGCCTCCCCCACCTCCCAACAACATCACACCACACCACACCACACTTCACCATGCCACACTACACATCACATCGCAACACACCACCCACACACCAGCACTGACCAATTCCCATCCCCACATTTTCACACCTACACACACCTACACGCACACGTTAAAACCACCAGCCCTCCTTCACACGCACATACATACTCTCTTATACACACACGCACCTTTGTTTTTTTGGGGCGGGTCATTTTTACTTTGTTATCTCCCTTACTTCTTCACTCTCCTTTGTGAACCTTCTGTCCGGCAGTCGCCATGATAGATCGGTAGCCACTACACACATTTTTTTCTCTCCTTGTTTTTTTTTCTATGTCCCTTTCTGTAGAAGAGCGTAGGCTCGAAACGTAAAAGACTTTTTCTATTCCTGAGCGTTATACTAATACATCTGTTTGTTTTATACACCACCTGTCTTCGTCTTTTGTTCTTTTTTTTTCGTGAGCTCTCCCTATATATATATATATATACTCTTTACTCTTTACTTGTTTCAGTCATTTGACTGCGGCCATGCTGGAGCACCGCCTTTAATCGAGCAACTCGACCCCGGGACTTATTCTTTGTAAGCCCAGTACTTATTCTATCAGTCTCTTTTGCCGAACCGCTAAGTGACGGGGACATAAACACACCAAGCAATGCTAGGGGGTCAAACACAGACACACAAACACATACATACACATACACATCTTTCAGTTTCCGTCTACCAAATCCACTCACAAGGCATTGGTCGGCCCGAGGCTATAGTAGAAGACACTTGCCCAAGGTGCCACGTAGTGGGACGATGAACCCGGAACCATGTGGTTGGTAAACAAGCTACTTACCACACCAGCCACTCCTGGCCTCCTATAATATATATATATATATATATATATATATATATATATATATAATATATATATATATATATATATATATGCTTTTGTTGTAGGTCAACTCTGCTCGAGCAGATTTGTGATCAAAGGCTTTCCATACGTGACCATTCTGTTTTACTTTGTTTCGTTTTCCAGTTATTACGTGTGTCTCTATCTAGGGTTGTATCCTTCAATGCATCCCGAGTCTTGTAAACAACGTAAGCCGTAATTTCAGGGAGATTCTGCTGCTGTTTCTTGCACTTGTTCAACCTTCATTGTTGCTGTTCTTGGTTTTTTACCATTCCTGTTATTTCATATCTTTAGAAAAGAAAACAAAAAACAAAAAACAAAAAACAATACGAGTATTTTATTATTATCACCATCATCATCGTCCTCCTCCTCATCATCATCATCAACATTATTATTATTATTATTATTTAGTATTATTATATTATTATTATTATTATTATTATTATATTATTATTATTATTATTATATTATTATTAATATATTATTATTATTATTTTATTATTACTACTACTACTACTATTATTATTATTATTATTTTATTATTATTATTATTATTATTATTATTATCAGAGGAAGGAGGGGGAAGAGGAGGAGGAGGTCAAGGTAGAGAGTCAATTAGTTGAGTTATTCAATATCTTAACAGCAAATTGCCTCGAATTTAATGACATGTTAAATACGACCAATATTTTTAATGTGCTTTAATCACGAGAGGGGGCGGCAGCAGAGGCAGCGGCGGTAGCGGTAGTGGCGGTGGCAGCGGCGTCGGCGACGGCGGCGTCAGCGGCAGCGGCAGCCGCGAGAGCGGCGGCGGCGGCAGCGGGAGCGGCGGCGGCGGCAGCGGGAGCGGCCGTAACGGCAGCGACAGTGATGCTGGTGTTGGTTGTTGGTAGGGTTATTGTCGGCGGTGTGATGGTTGTTGTGGTAGTGCTCAAACCGGTATTCATTACTCGATCCAACCAAAGCAAGTCGGTGACGTGCGGGATGGCGTTTTATCGTTGTGACGTAACAACGTCATTCGCTTTT
>NW_021835253.1:40000-41616 GCF_006345805.1 Octopus sinensis | reverse complement strand
TCACATACCATACGTTTGTGCAAAAGTCTTAGGCGCCTATAGATGTTATCTAAAATTTATTCAGAATATATAAAGGATTTTAAAATCCTATGTTATTACTAAATATTTACATAAGGCGACGGACCGGCTGAATAGTTAGCACATCGGAAAAATTGCTTTACGGCATTTCTTCGGATCATTATGTTCCAAATTCAAATTCCGCCGACGTCAACTTTGCCTTCCACCCTTACGGGGTCGATACAACAAGTATCTTTTGAAGACTGGGGTTGATGTGATCCACTTAACTCTCACCCCTAAAATTGATGGCCTTGTGCCAAAATTTGAAACCACCATTAAATTCTTATATAAACCTGTTAATTTTAGGATAACATTTGACAGATAATGATTCTAAGTTAATTTTATAAATAACTAGCAGTATAGCAAAAAAATGATGGTAAATCTTTTTTAAAATCGTTGACTCATCGTAGACATTTTTAGAGAGTTACTTCCCTTGTATAATAGCGAAAAAATGCATTAAAATGGAAAAAATGATGGTAATTTTTTTTTAAATCGTAGACTCATCGTAGACGCGCGCTAATACCCAGAAGGGCTCGATATGAATCACGACTATAAGATACCCGGTTTTGGTTAAACTGCACTGCAAAATGTGGGAGTAGTTAGGAATCTAAATCGTAGGGGACAGACACACAACTTGACTTTTATATATAAAGATATAAAGTATGACTTAATTGATGAAACAACTTCAATATTCTTTGGAATAAATGCTAAACTGTAATTTGACAACATAATCTGGTGGAATAATATTCGAGACTCTCAGACGAACTTCCTGTAATTTTTCTATGAACTTTTTCTGCCCCTCGGCTTTTCTCTGATCTGAACGGTTCAGTAGTGATCAGTTCTAGTCTTTGAGAGGACTCGCGTTAATCGTTATATCGTTGTTTCTTCTCTAACCAGTGGAGGCGCAATGGCCCAGTGGTTAGGGCAGCGGACTCGCGGTCATAGGATCGCGGTTTCGATTCCCAGACCGGCGGTTTGTGAGTGTTGATTGAGCGAAAACACTTAAAAGCTCCACGAGGCTCCGGCAGGGGATTGGTGGTGATCCCTGCTGTACTCTCACAACAACTTTCTCTCACTCTTACTTCCTGTTTCTGTTGTACCGTATTTCAAGGGGCCGGCCTTGTCACTCTCTGTGTCACGCTGAATATCCCCGAGAACTACGTTAAGGGTGCACGTGTCTGTGGAGTGCTCAGCCACTTACACGTTAATTTCACGAGCAGGCTATTCCGTTGATTCGTATCAACCGGAACCCTCATCGTCGTAACCGACGGAGTGCTTCCACCACCTCTCTAACCAAATTTTCTACTGCTTAAGCGATGTGTTTACGATTATCACGCAAAAAACAAATTTGTTCCCAATAGGACTCCTTCCGGATGACATTACGCGGTGGATTAATATCTGGCAATATATCTCAGTATTAATTGTTTCGTCTATTTTTAACATATCCCCGACTCTGTTGGCTGACAAATAACCACAGGCATTTACAGATCCTCTATCCTGTTTAATTTTAGATGTTAAACACTCATTTTCACTCTTCCATTTAGCGTCTTATATACTCC
>NW_021835253.1:30000-35000 GCF_006345805.1 Octopus sinensis | reverse complement strand
ATTTCCTTGGGTCTTTTGGTTCAAGATCTTCATTCATGTTCCCGAGCAGTTCCGGCGTGGCTTGAGTATTTCCAGGATTCTCATACCATTCTCCTGCCCCCACGCAGTAGCTGTCTCCAGATGGTGGCACATCTATTACTCTCACCTTCGTCACTCATCAACCGATGCTCGTGGAGCTGAAGATGAATTCCTCACTCTCAGAGAGGGTCCTCTCTCATCGTCTTCGCCGGCACATCATTATTACCTTAAACAAAAATGACAAAATCGTCGTCGTCGTTGTCGTCCTCCCCTTTATCATCATCGTCATCGTCATCGTCATGAACGACAACAACACAATTATACTCATCAATGTATCGTCGTTGTCACAACGTCACCGTCATCGTTGCCATCTTCACCATCCTCTACCTCCTCCGCCTCCGCCTCCTCATCATCATCACCACCTCCGCCGGCGCCACCACCACCACCACCACCACCGTCGTCGTCTTCGTCATCGTCATCATCATCATCATCACCATCATCATCATCACAGTCCTCTCTACGAAACAAATGATCGCAAAGATCTAACTCAGTTAAAGTACAAAATGATTACCTTCAGTGCTATCTCTTGCAAGAATTATCGATTTTGTTATCAGTTGGAAAAAGAAAGACAGACAGAAAGAAAGTAATGAAGACAAAAAAAGAAAGAAAAGAAAGAAACATCAAAATGATAAGCTAAAAGGAAGAAAGAATGGCTTGGTAAAGGATATTTAAATGGCTAGCAAGGTCCATTTCTAAACTTGAAGACATTAATTTAGATTCGGTTTTATCGCAGCTGTAGAGAAGAAAAGAGAGAAAGGAAATATTGCTAAATCACAATAAAAGAACATAAAATGGAATGGAGGAAAAGAATGTGATTTTGGTTTTGATTTTGTTGTTTTTGTATATTGTTTATTTTTCTTTTGTTTTTAAATACGAACGACAAAAGCGTCGGTAGCTGAAGCTGTAAGGTATTGGACAAATAATCGAAAAAGTAGGTAGGTTATTCGTACCCACTAAAAGGTATCTAAGTATTGCTTGTTGTGTTTGTTGTTGTTTAGATTCCATGATCGAGAAGACTCATCATTGATTGCTTCCAGTCATGACCATCCTGTTCTTAGTAGCTTAGTAGGTAGTAGCTTATTCCCCAGTTCGAACGTGCATCAAACATATCCGGACTGATTATAACATTGCAATTTCACTTATCACTACTTAGCGTTCCTCACTCCATAAGTTACTGACGGTAAGCCGCCGTATAGAGCTGCCAGTCATCGCACGGTGACTGGAAAAGCATAAGAAAGGTACTACTCTATTATTTCAGCTCGTAGTGTCGTCTGACTAGTGTCCGTGACCGATAAGGGGATAACTACTCCGAAAAGCTAGCACCTCATAGTCAAAGTAGATGGCACTGCGAGCTGATCTAGGTGTATAGACACCATTTGTCAACAAGCGAGATATATTCTCCGTGACAAAATGCAGTGAGTATCTTGTTCCCCAGTTCGAACGTGCATCAAGCATATTCGTTCTGTTAATAACATTGCAGTATATTATCTAATCAAGCTTTTCATTTTTAAGACGGTTGGATGTAGTTTGAAGCATCTATTATTTCTGAGAGGTCGAGCAACCTTACTTAGCGCCTTCGTTATGTCGTGTTGTGTTTATATTAAAAAATACGTAGCTCTTAAACTCAGGGGAGTCGTACAAATTGCAAGAAATTGCAGCTAAATTTCTGTCTCAAATTAACGACTACTATATCTAGAAAGGAAGGACAGGCTGCAAGAGATAATTCTAGATACAGTCTGTAAGAAATAAAAATAGATGCGGAGATCGCGGCTGGTACTCTTTGATAAAAGGTCTTCTCGGCCATAACCGACCTGTGGTTAAACAACAAAAACTCGAGCTAAGGAAGAAACCTTTGCGGTCACTCTATCTGCTAAAAACAATATCTAAACCTCTCTCAAAGCACGCACTCCACGTTTTAAAAAATAAGGAAGAATACATTATTGTATAATGTAGTCTTTGGTATGATAAAAGACGAGATGGCCAAGGTTTGAATTCCTTTGATCATTTTCTCTTTGATCATATCTTGTGCTGACTCTAGTGTATTGATTATATATGATTCATCATACAGTCAGTAGAACTAGTGAAACTGTCGTAATTATCATAACCAACTATGTGTCGTCATTGCAAGCGTTGGTAGAGTCAGAGACATCTTATACGGTTGCGGTGACGAAGATAGGTTGATGAAGGTCAGTGTGTGAAGTTAGTTGTTTATTTCCAACCTGATTTTAAAAAATATTTGTTAGTGGAGAGAAGATATAAGAACAGAAGCACCATTAATTGATGGTGCACAAGGCACTGTTTTTTTTTTTTCAAAACAAAAAAGTCTCCGAAAAAAAAGTCACTTCGGGTTTTCTAATGTGAAGTTGCGCTTTCCATAAGTTTTATAAATTGGATTAAAGGCCTCTCCCGAGTTATCGGTTCATAAGACCGTCCTCCTTAAGCGGAATGTCGGTCTGTCGTAGAATATTTCACTTTTACTTGCTGAGTGGACTGGAGCAACATGAAATGAAATATTTTGTTGAAGAACACAACCCATCGTACGGTCCAAACATTGTCGATCATGAGTGCAAAAGCTCTAACCACCAAACCAAGCACCTCCCCTCCATAAGCTTTAATGTACTAAAAACTTTTTTCCTGAATACACATAGCATAAATTGGGGCCTGTTTCATCTTTTCATTCCATCAAATACGGTAGTTTATAATAAAACCAATTCTTGGAAACGATGTTTCGAGAAAAAATGTTTATTATGTCATTCAGCGAATGCAATAACAGAAAAACCTATTTTTTTACTACCCACAAGGGGTTAAACGCAGAGAGGACAAACAAGGATAGACGAAAGGATTAAGTCGATTATATCGACCCCAGTGCGTAACTGGTACTTATTTAATCGACCCCGAAAGGATGAAAGGCAAAGTCGAGCTCGGCGGAATTTGAACCCAGAACGTAACGGCAGACGAAGTACCGCAAAGCATTTCGCCCAGCGTGCTAACGTTTCTGCCAGCTCGCCGCCTTAAAAATAACAGAAAAACAGCGTCCCTGTAATAATAGAATTAGTGCCATTGTCGAAGTTTGAGTGATTGTTACTGAAATAGCTGTCACTGCTTCATTATAGTAACTGAGTGTGTGTCATTGAAGTGACTGCTACTGTGTTACTGTTGTGGGTGACAGCATATAAATGTAGTGACTGGCTAAATCTGTGTCAGTGTAGTAGATCAGCGGTTCTCAACTAGGGTCAATATGATCCTTGGGTCTGGGGGTCCATATAAAATTTTGCTGTTAAAATTTATGCGCAATAAATTGGTTATACTCCTGAAATGAAGGCGCATGTCTCATTGGCTAGAGAGTCGAGCTTACGATCATGAGGTTGTGAGCTCGAATCCCGGACCGGGCTGTGTGTTGTGTTCTTGAGCAAGACACTTTATTTCATGTTGCTCCAGTTCACTCAGCTGTAGAAATGAGTTGCGA
Organism: Octopus sinensis; assembly: GCF_006345805.1. Classification (NCBI taxonomy): domain Eukaryota; kingdom Metazoa; phylum Mollusca; class Cephalopoda; order Octopoda; family Octopodidae; genus Octopus; species Octopus sinensis. Next base: position 31,456 of record NW_021835253.1, on the reverse strand, counting down.
CGTCACAGCGCCAAGCTGCATCGGCCCCTTTGCCTTTCCCTTGGATAACACTGGTGGCGTGGAGAGGGGAAGCCGGTATGTATGGGCGACTACTAGTTTTTCATAAACAACCTTGCCCGGACTTGAGCCTGGGAGGGTAACTTTCTAGGTGCAATCCCACGGTCAGTCATGACCGAAGTGGATCTCAGCAACTCCTGAAATACACAAAATATTTTAACAAGTTTTAATACAATTCCTAATAATATTTAATCATAAAAATATAATAGAATTTTTTGAACATCGAATGGCTATGGGGTCCAATCGAATAAAATAGGAATCAAAGGGATCCGTAGTTAGAAAATTGTTGAAAACCATTGTAGTAGATTATTGTAATAGCTTACTGTGTATCATCGTAGCTGCTGACGGTATCATATTCTGTCACTGACAGTGCGTCATTCAGGAGCTGGCCATGTTATTGTAGTGTCTGAGTGTGTACCATTGGAGTTAGAGTGTATCATTGAAATTTGATACGTTGAAACTGTATGGAAGCCCGATGTAGAGTCATTGTAATAGCCGATTGTATATCATTGTGATAGCCGATTGCGTACCATTGTGCAGCACTGTGGCAAAACAATGCTCTAGGGCCTCTTCATTACAGAGCTACAGCATAAACAAACGGTGGAGGCGCAATGGTCCAGTGGTTAGGGCAGCGGACTCGCGGTCGTAGGATCGCGGTTTCGATTCCCAGACCGGGCGTTGTGAGTGTTTATTGAGCGAAAACACCTAAAGCTCCACGAGGCTCCGGCAGGGATGGTGGTGATCCCTGCTGTACTCTTTCACCACAACTTTCTGCTGTACCTGTATTTCAAAGGGCCGGCCTTGTCACTCTCTGTGTCACGCTGAATATCCCCGAGAACTGCGTTAAGGGTATACGTGTCTGTGGAGTGCTCAGCCACTTACACGTTAATTTCACGAGCAGGCTGTTCCGTTGATCGGATCAACCTGAACCCTCGTCGTCGTAACCGACGGAGTGCTTCCATCCATCCCACAGCATAAACAAATTGACAGATTAACATTAGTTTCCTGTACGTGTGATGGGAGCACTGACAACTGCGCAGTGTTTTAAGATGACAATGTGGCTATAGTATACGTAGACACAACACACAAACACACATATATACACACACACACTAGCACAAGTATATGTGTGAATATTTGTCTTTGCATGTGTGTGTGTGTGTATGAGCAGAAATACATATAGTCTAGCGAATAGATCAGTGGTATTGTATACTCGGTTCAGCATTATGTCTGTTACTAAAACATTTAACCCAGGAATGGTCTGGCGCATCTAGCTCTATATAGATAGCAGCACATATTAGAAAACTCTCGCCAATGTAAACAGCAGCAACAACACTGCTAATTTGACGAATGTTTCATTCCCTTGCGGTGCTAAGTTAATGTTCTAATGACTTTGTAA
>NW_021835253.1:12500-25000 GCF_006345805.1 Octopus sinensis | reverse complement strand
AAGAATTAACAATGAGAGGGTAACAGTAAATGAAGAGTTCTTTTATCTTTTATCTTCAACTAGTTTTAGTCATTGGACTGCAGCCATACTGGGATAGCATCTTGGAAGATCAGGTCGACCATATCAAGCCCAGTATTTTCTTTTTAGTCTGATTCTTATTGATTTGCCAAACCACTAAATCCTCGAGACGTACACAAATCCACAGGGGTCAACAAATAGTGATGGGAGACAATCACGGGTCCATAACAGGTAATTTTAGACTCAGAAATGGTAAACCAGAGTTTTTAGCGAAAGTGAAAACCAGAGTTTTTAGCAAAAGTGAACGTTAAATGGCTGGTGATGTTATTGGTGGTTTATGTGGAGACACTCAAACCTGTGTAATATCTTCCTAGTCTATCCACAACAACATCCACTTCATGTGACACATCATATAGTTTGTCCAAATTAGATCTGGCTTCGGTGGGGTTCTGAACAATTTAGGCAAGTTTACAGCATTTAATAGGGTCGACCTCTGCTAGCTGGGGAATACTTAAGCGCCGTTAGTTACAGACCTATCTTCAGAGCTACAATGTACAGGGGCATGTGCTCAGTAACCAAAGTTGGTGACAACCATCTGGAACCGTTTAGAATCACGCACACGGTCCTTCAAAGATTATCTTCTTCAAATTAAGACTCAGGAAGACAGTGTGTGAAGACGTTTGCGAAGCTACTGTCATGATCTTGATACATGTCAAACAGCTCAGATCATTAGGTAAATCTATTCTGACATTTGACATGTGTTTTCCAAAGAAAATCGCGTAGTCTTTCTTTGCCTGGTGGCTATGACGACGAAAGTTGCTAGAGGACGGCACTTTTCCTCTCAAGCCAAGCCCTCATTAAATTATTTATGATCCGCTTGTGGAAGAAAGTAAGGATGAAGAGAGAGGATCTGCACTCCACTAAATTTTGTGAAAGGTGGAGAAAATGACATGACAAAATGAACTCGTTCTAACTATGCCGCTGTAGGTTGACTTTAGGGTGTCAGAGTAGTCCGGGAGTTTTGTTTGGGGAGTCTCGAATCACGTTACGCGGGTCCCACTCCGATTTTGAGGTTCCTTTCTTTTGTTAATATGCTGTTCTCTATTGCTCGTCTTCTTTTCTTGCTATTCAATTAATGTTTCCTTATTGTTATTGTGGATATGGCATGTTCAAACGCTGTAAATCGCCGATATTTTTAGTTTTTGGATGGGGAGCATTTCGGTTTTTGCGCTGTCTTTAATGTCTTGCGACATTATAATCAATAACAGAATATATCATAATGATGATGATGATGATGATGATCATCATCATCATCATCGTCATCATCGTCATCGTCATCACCATCCTCTCCATCGGCGTCGTCGTCGTCCTCGCCTTTGTTTAGTCTTGGAAGTTGTTGATGTTGCCGTTGCTTATTCCAATCTGTAGGATATGTTAAAACATACATATTTATAATCAAAGTAGCTTAGCCTAGCCTCTCTGATCAGGCACACCTTAGAAACTAGCAGCCGCAGTCGTGAGAAATTTGTATTTCTATACAAGTGTATATAAGACAACATTATTCAATGTCGCTTTTTTTAAAATATGATTTATATAGTCAATTCAGGGGTGATTAATATGACTTATAAAGACAGTTCAAGGGTGATTTGGTTGCTATTTCTACAAGGTCGATCGAACACTTAGAGGCGTTCTCGTTGTTTCCAGCTCATAGTTATATGTGTATGTTCTGGAATGTGCTCTTTTGTGTATATAGGAATCTGTCCTCATATATTTGCTTCTATAAAATAAACTGAAATGAAATCAATTGAATATGCGTGTACACCCCCTATATACACAAACACACATGTCTCTCTGTATATATATATATATATATATATATATATATATATATATATATATATATATATATATATATATATATATATATATATATATGTATATATATATAAATGTGTGTGTGTGTTATGCGCATTTGTGTGAATGTGTGTCTGTGTATTTGCGTGAATGTATGTATTCTCCAGCGTTTGTGTTTACTTCTACGCGAACATCTATATAAACACTTTATGCACATTATACACACATTCACGCACCTCTTATACATACATCGAAGCAATCCCTATCTCAGACAGACACACGACACACGACACACACACACACAAAAAGAAAACACACATACACACACACACACACACAAAAAGAAAACACACATACACACACACACACACCACACACAAAAAGAAAACACACATACACACACACACACACACACAAAAAGAAAACACACATACACACACACACACACACACAAAAAAAGAAAACACACATACACATACACACACACACACACAAAAAGAAAACACACATACACACACCACACACACAAAAAAAAGAAAACACACACACACACATACACACACACACACAAAAAAGAAAACACACATACACACACACACACACACACACAAAAAAAAAAACACACATACACACACACACACACAAAAAAAAAGAAAACACACATACACACACACACACACACACACAAAAAAGAAAACACACACACACACACACACACACAGACACACACACACACAAAGAAAACACACATACACATACACACATGCACGCATAAAGGAACATACACTGCACACACACCGTTTGTTTGTCGACAGTGTGCAAGCCTTAAGTATAGAATAGTCGCTATTGCATGCACTGAAAACGAATAGATACAATAATACAAACCCCAAAAGAAAAGCATAAAAAAGACAAAAAAAAAAGAAGACCTTCCACAAAAACGAACCAAACAAACAAACAAACATAAGCAAACAAACAAACAAACACAAACCAATACACAAACAAATAAGTTTTTAAAAAAATATTTAAAAAAAAACAAATATTACACAACATACACACACACAAATAAAAAAGAAGAAACAAGATCATCTCCGATTTACACTAGAATTACTTTTGCATAAAATCTACAACACATCTGCTTCTTATTATGTGCATATATGGAAGAGGAGAGAAATGCTGTTTTGGTACATAGAGACGATATGCACACTTTATCTGCGTGTCTCACCTGCAAACAGAGCTGCCACTCAACGACGTTCCAGCTACAATTCTTGTTTATTATAAGTCTTCAGCGTTTGCGTGCGTGTATATGTTTATTTAGATGTGTGTGTGTGTGTTTGTGTGTATACGTTTGTGTGGATATGTGTGTATATGTGTGTGCGTGTGTATACGTTTGTGTGGATATGTGTGTATATGTGTGCGTGTGTATACGTTTGTGTGGATACGTGTGTATATGTGTGCGTGTGTATACGTTTGTGTGGATATGTGTGTATATGTGTGCGTGTGTATACGTTTGCGTGGATATGTGTGCGTGTGTATACGTTTGTGTGGATATGTGTGTATATGTGTGCGTGTGTATACGTTTGTGTGGATATGTGTGTATATGTGTGCGTGTGTATACGTTTGTGTGGATATGTGTGTATATGTGTGCGTGTGTATACGTTTGTGTGGATATGTGTGTATATGTGTGTATATGTATACGTTTGTGTGGATACGTGTGTATATGTGTGTGCGTGTGTATACGTTTGTGTGGATATGTGTGTATATGCGTGCGTGTGTATACGTTTGTGTGGATATGTGTGTATATGCGTGCGTGTGTATACGTTTGTGTGGATATGTGTGTATATGTGTGCGTGTGTATACGTTTGTGTGGATATGTGTGTATATGTGTGCGTGTGTATACGTTTGTGTGGATGTGTGTCGTGTGTATACGTTTGTGTGGATATGTGTGTATATGTGTGCGTGTGTATACGTTTGTGTGGATCTGTGTGTATATGTGTGCGTGTGTATACGTTTGTGTGGATATGTGTGTATATGTGTGCGTGTGTATACGTTTGTGTGGATATGTGTGCGTGTGTATACGTTTGTGTGGATATGTGTGTATATGTGTGCGTGTGTATACGTTTGTGTGGATTGTGTGGATATGTGTGCGTGTGTATACGTTTGTGTGGATATGTGTGTTATGTGTGCGTGTGTATACGTTTGTGTGGATATGTGTGTATATGTGGCGTGTGTATACGTTTGTGTGGATATGTGTGCGTGTGTATACGTTTGTGTGGATATGTGTGTATATGTGTGCGTGTGTATACGTTTGTGTGGATACGTGTGTATATGTGTGTGCGTGGTGTATACGTTTGTGTGGATATGTTGTATATGTGTGCGTGTGTATACGTTTGTGTGGATATGTGTGTATATGCGTGCGTGTGTATACGTTTGTGTGGATATGTGTGTATATGTGCGTGTGTATACGTTTGTGTGGATACGTGTGTATATGTGTGTGCTGTGTATACTTTGTGTGGATATGTGTGTATATGTGTGCGTGTGTATACGTTTGGTGTGGATATGTGTGTATATGTGTGCGTGTGTATACGTTTGTGTGGATATGTGTGTATATGTGTGCGTGTGTATACGTTTGTGTGGATACGTGTGTATATGTGTGTGCGTGTGTATACGTTTGTGTGGATATGTGTGTATATGTGTGCGTTGGTATACGTTTGTGGTGGATACGTGTGTATATGTGTGTGCGTGTGTATATGTTTGTGTGGATACGTGTGTATAGTTGTGTGCGTGTGTATACGTTTGTGTGGATAGTGTGTATATGTGTGCGTGTGTATACGTTTGTGTGGATATGTGTGTATATGTGTGCGTGTGTAACGTTTGTGTGGATATGTGTGTATATGTGTGCGTGTGTATACGTTTGTGTGGATACGTGTGTATATGTGGTGTGCGTGTGTATACGTTTGTGTGGATATGTGTGTATTGTGTGCGTGTGTATACGTTTGTGTGGATATGTGTGCGTGTGTATACGTTTGTGGATATGTGTGTATATGTGTGCGTGTGTATACGTTTGTGTGGATATGTGTGCGTGTGTATACGTTTGTGTGGATACGTGTGTATATGTGTGTGCGTGTGTATACGTTTGTGTGGATATGTGTGTATATGTGTGCGTGTGTATACGTTTGTGTGGATACGTGTGTATATGTGTGTGCGTGTGTATACGTTTGTGTGGATACGTGTGTATATGTGTGTGCGTGTGTATACGTTTGTGTGGATATGTGTGTATATGTGTGCGTGTGTATACGTTTGTGTGGATATGTGTGTATATGTGTGCGTCTGTATACGTTTGTGTGGATATGTGTGTATATGTGTGCGTGTGTATACGTTTGTGTGGATACGTGTGTATATGTGTGTGCGTGTGTATACGTTTGTGTGGATATGTGTGTATATGTGTGCGTGTGTATACGTTTGTGTGGATATGTGTGCGTGTGTATACGTTTGTGTGGATATGTTGTATATGTTGCGTGTGTATACGTTTGTGTGGATATGTGGTGTATATGTGTGCGTGTGTATACGTTTGTGTGGATATGTGTGCGTTGTATACGTTTGTGTGGATACGTGTGTATATGTGTGTGCGTGTGTATACGTTTGGGTGGATTGTGTGTATATGTGTGCGTGTGTATACGTTTGTGTGGATACGTGTGTATATTGTGTGTGCGTGTGTATACGTTTGTGTGGATACGTGTGTATATGTGTGTGCGTGTGTATACGTTTGTGTGGATTATTTGTGTATATGTGTGCGTGTGTATACGTTTGTGTGGATATGTGTGTATATGTGGTGCGTGTGTATACGTTTGTGTGGATACGTGTGTATATGTGTGTGCGTGTGTATACGTGTTTTGTGGGTATGTGTGTATATGTGTGCGTGTGTATACGTTTGTGTGGATATGTGTGCGTGTGTATACGTTTGTGTGGATATGTGTGTATATGTGTGCGTGTGTATACGTTTGTGTGGATATGTGTGTATATGTGTGCGTGTGTATACGTTTGTGTGGATACGTGTGTATATGTGTGTGCGTGTGTATACGTTTGTGTGGATGTGTGTATATTGTGCGTGTGTATACGTTGTGTGGATATGTGTGTATATGTGTGCGTGTGTATACGTTTGTGTGGATACGTGTGTATATGTGTGTGCGTGTGTATAGTTTGTGTGGATATGTGTGTATATGCGTGCGTGTGTATACGTTGTGTGGATATGTGTGTATATGTGTGCGTGTGTATACGTTTTGTGTAGATATGTGTGTATATGTGTGCGTGTGTATACGTTTGTGTGGATATGTGTGCGTGTGTATACGTTTGTGTGGATATGTGTGTATATGTGTGCGTGTGTATACGTTTGTGTGAATATGTGTGGCGTGTGTATACGTTTGTGTGGATATGTGTGTATATGTGTGCGTGTGTATACGTTTGTGTGGATATGTGTGTATATGCGTGCGTGTGTATACGTTTGTGTGGATATGTGTGTATATGTGTGCGTGTGTATACGTTTGTGTGGATATGTGTGCGTGTGTATACGTTTGTGTGGATATGTGTGTATATGTGTGCGTGTGTATACGTTTGTGTGGATATGTGTGTATATGTGTGCGTGTGTATACGTTTGTGTGGATATGTGTGTATATGTGTTTGTGTGTATACGTTTGTGTGGATATGTGTGTATATGTGTGCGTGTGTATACGTTTGTGTGGATATGTGTGTATATGTGTGCGTGTGTATACGTTTGTGTGGATATGTGTGTATATGTGTGCGTGTGTATACGTTTGTGTGGATATGTGTGTATATGTGTGCGTGTGTATACGTTTGTGTGGATACGTGTGTATATGTGTGTGCGTGTGTATACGTTTGTGTGGATATGTGTGTATATGCGTGCCTGTGTATACGTTTGTGTGGATATGTGTGTATATGGTGGCGTGTGTATACGTTTGTGTGGATATGTGTGTATATGTGTGCGTGTGTATACGTTTGTGTGGTGGAATGTGTGCGTGTGTATACGTTTGTGTGGATATGTGTGTATATGCGTGCGTGTGTATACGTTTGTGTGGATATGTGTGTATATGTGTGCGTGTGTATACGTTTGTGTGGATATGTGTGTATATGTGTGCGTGTGTATACGTTTGTGTGGATATGTGTGTATATGTGTGCGTGTGTATACGTTTGTGTGGATATGTGTGTATATGTGTGCGTGTGTATACGTTTGTGTGGATATGTGTGTATATGTGTGCGTGTGTATACGTTTGTGTGGATATGTGTGTATATGTGTGCGTGTGGGGTTTTTTTCTTCTTCTATATTTCATGATTTATTTACCATTTCTTTTTTTTCTCGAATTTATATATATTTTTTATTTTATTTTATTTTTTATTTTTGTTGTTGTTGAGGGATGACTGGTTTATTTATATGTTTATTTTATATGCTATTCGTTGCCCTCGTTGCCGTAGTTATTGGCGTAATCGTCGCCACCGACATTATGATGATGATGATGATGATGATGATATAGATCATGATCATGATCTTCGTCGTCGTCATCGTCATCGTCATCGTCTTCGCCACTGTCGTCGTCATCGACTTCATCGTCATCATCATCATCATCTTCCCCGTCATCGCCCTCCATCGCCTCCTTGTCATCATCTCACCTCTTCTCTCTCATATTCGTTCTGCTCATCACTATTCTTCTCCTTTTCCGCCTTCTTTCTCCTCCACCTCCACCTCATCCACCTCCTCCTCCTCCTCCTCCCTTCACCTTCTTTTTTAGTTCCCGCCACATCGTCATATCCATCATCCTCATCAACCACCAGTTATGTTTTTGCGATACATCTACAAATATCGATTTCTCATCCCGGCTCAATATACAGTAATTTCTAACCAGGAAAGGGGCTAAAAGTCGACAGAATTGATACTAGTTCATGGCATACTAATTATTAAAGCCCTCATGGTCGTCTGATGTACTAAAAATAGTTGCCAATTATCCTTCGAATCACATCCTCCCGTTCTAGTAATGGAATATAACATTAAATAACGTAGACCTAGATACAATACAGTCGGGGGAAAAATGATGGTATAATCACGGATCTAATGGATATAATTACTCCAATAGGAGTGGCTTTATCGGAAATATCTCCGAGAATAAGAAGGAAACTTTTCGATTTATGTCCTCTATAAAATTCTTGATCATAGTTGGAGAGTATGCATATAGCTTCCTATTTACCTTTCTTTAAGAGTTACGTTTGCCTGTAATCAAATCTAGCGCAATGTCTAGACAGACAGGTTGTTGCTAATGGTGAAACTTAAATCAAATCACCCGAATTTTCCTGTTAGGTCGTTTCTATATTTGCCAATTGTCTGTCGTGCATGTTGTATGAGAATGCTATCGTATGATACAAAGTTTATCTTTGTTTAACATGCATAGAGTGGTCTTGAGCGTTAGAAAAGTTACTGTTGATAAGTTAAACAAATTAGTTCTTTAGACATTTCAATCTAGCAGATATTTACTGATAAATTTCCAGTTAGGTTATTTGTTACAAAACTGATTTTTCGTACAGTGAAAGTTGGCCAATATTTAAAAAGAATTACATATTTTTCAGCATTAACACTTCACTAACAAAAGTACTTTCCCTGAACGCTTGATATTAAAAGTGTGCAAACATCGCACTTTCGCACGTGGTACTAAATAAAGGAAAATATCACGAGTTTTAAATGTGGACAATGTGATGCATTTTACAAAGGCTTTTTGGTAACTAATCAAATGTCAATGTCCTGTTAGCCATTCATATCTCAAAATTATTTTTAAACATATTTTCTTACATATTGTCCGATTGCTATTTTCGTCAGTCTCATAAACAATAGGAATCGTGAAATTAGACTTTATGATTCAAGAAGCTGCAGTCGCTAATAAAATACTCAATTTCTACATTGTGTACGAAATACTTCTCTTCGATCATACACACACACACACACACACACACACACACACACACACACACACACACACACATATATATACATGCATGCATGTATTATGTATAGTTGTATAGTTATATAAGAAAATATAAACATATACATATGTGTATAAATTTGCGTGTTGGGTGTGTGTGTTGGTGTGCGTGTGTGTGTGTGTGTGCATATATATTGGCCTGCTCGCTTAGCCAACGGGATGGCGTCATTTGAAGGCTAAAACAATGCGAAGCGCATTGTGACCAGCGATGTGTAACAACATCTGATAGCCTGGTCGGTCACAGTGATCACAGTGATATATATATATATATATATATACTTTTATCCTTTTATGTGTTACAGTTATTTGACTGTGGTCATGCTGGAGCACCGCTTTTAGTCGAACAAGTCGACTCCAAGTCTTATTCTTTGTAAGCCTAGTACTTATTCTATCGGTCTCGAACCGCAAAGTTACGGAAACGTAAACACACGAACATCGGTTGTCAAGCGATGGTGGTGGAAGAGCACACACAGACACACAAACACACACATACACACGCACACGCACACACACACATATATTTCACACGCAACGCGCACACACACACACCACACCACAACATACCACATACGCACATACACACACACACACCCACCCACAACACACACACCACACACATATATATATATATTATATATATAATATATATTATATATATATATTATATATACGACAGGTGTTTTTCAGTTTCCGTCTACCAATACCAAATCCACTCACAAAGCTTTGGTCGGCCCGAGGCTATACTAGAAGACACTTGCCCAAGGTACCATGCAGTGGAACTGAACCCGGAACCATGTAGTTGGTAAGCAAGCTTCTTACCACACAGCCACTCGTGCGCCTATATCTATTTATTTCTCTCTCTCTCTCTCTCTCTCTCTCTCTCTCTCTCTCTCTGTATATATATATATATATACATACGTAGTAGAGACGCGTGGCTTAGTGGTTAGGGTGTTGAACTCATGATCGTAAGGTTGTGGTTTCGATTCCTGGACCGGGCGATGCGTTGTGTTCTTGAACAAAACACTTCATTCTCACGTTGCTCCAGTCCACTCATCTGGCAAAAATGAGTAATCCTGCGACGGACCGGCGTCCCGTCCAGGTGGGGAATTTGTACGCCACTGAAACCGGGAAACCGGACCTTATGAGTCTGACATGGCTCGAAAAGGAACATTTATTTTTTTTATTTTATAATATATGTACATATATATATAATATATATGTGTGGTTATGGAACCTAGCTGTTCTTTCTAACGTGTTGAATTCCACGAGTGGATTCCTCATGTGTTTAAATGTACACTATATATTATATATATATATATATATATATATATATAATATATATTCGAGATTAAACAGCCGAAATTGCTAAGTGTTCCGGTTCCGACTGAAGATTAGAAGCTTCGAGTGACCCGTCTGTGTGTTTTTTTTTGCTTTCTTGTCCCAATTGTAATTATATTTTATATTTAATTTCTCTCTCGTCTCTCTCTCTCTCTCTCATCCTCTCTCTCTCTCTCTATATATATATATATATATATATATATATATAATGAGAGAGAAAGGGAGAGGGAGAGACGTTCAATCAAGCACATATTCCCATATACACATGCAATGCAGATACTAGCATGAATACACATTTTTTATTCTTCCAAAGTCACATGCATACTGTCAACAAAAGGCAAATTGAATGAAACAGTGATTCGTAGAAGTAGCCCCTGTTTATAATAAACATGAGAAAGCCACAGTCACTTACGCACGCGGACACGCGCACACGCGCGCACATTTAGTAATTGTGTGTGAGAGGGGCAAAAGATATTCAGTAACAACCATTGTAAAGCAGACAGACAGCGCTAATGCAGATTACAGATGAATTTGGTCATTTAGCTAAAATGTTTACTGGCAGCCAACAACGGGAGAGTTTGGAAAGTATACTGAGCATGGCAACAGTACAGTAATATAAATTCCTAAAGTATTGGTGATTAGCATTTTGGCCGTTGTCCAGGGGTGACTTATTCTTTGGCAACTTTCGATGCAGCAAACTTTCTGATGCCAACGTCTTTCTGACGAGAAACTGTTGATGGCCACTTTATTCAATTGAGACAAGTCGTTAAATAAAGAATTACTATAGGCCAACTAAATGGCACTCCGTCGGTTACGACGACGAGCGTTTCAGTTGATCCGATCAACGGAACAGCTTGTTCGTGAAACTAACGTGCAAGCGACTGAGAACTCCATATGCGTACTCTTAACGCAGTTCTCAGGGAAATTCAATGTGAAACAGAATGTGACAAGGCTGGCCCTTTGAAATATAAAGTACTAATCATTTTTGCCATCGTAGTGTTCTGGAGCAGCGTGAAATAACGTATTTTGCTTCAGGACACATCACGATCGCGATCCGAATACGCCTAACCACTAAGCCACGCTCTTTCATACAAGCCAACAAAAACGAGTGAGCTATGTAAAAGAGATAGTAGCTTTCTTGCATCCCCGAAGAACAGCGAAGTTCTGTGCTCTTAGTAAACAAATTACAAAACTCTGTTTACATCTGTTCTGAAATGAATGCCATTGAAAAAGTTATGAATGCTTCTTCTTCTTTCCGCCCTTTTCAAGCCTAGCCAGGCTCATGGGCCCGGTTTCCCGGTTTCTGTGGCGAATGTCAAAAAAAGCTCCACAAATGGGTACCACACGATTTAAATGAAAGTCAGAAAATGCACAGATATGAAATTTGCTCATCACTTCCTTTCTCTAACTAGACTGATCCATTTCTCGACTGTATTGCAACTTGCGATGAAAAGTGGATTCTGTACAATAACGAAAAACATTGTTCGCAGTGGTTGGACCAAAATGAAGCACCGAAAACCTTCCTTAAACCCGAGCTCTTCAAAAAGAAGGTAATGGTGACTGTTTGGTGGTGTTGTACTGCTGGACTCATCCTCTATAACTTCTTAAACCCGGAAAAACCATTACTGCAGAAACATATGGCCATGAAATTGCCAAAATGAACGAAAAACTGGTCAAGAGAAGAGGGCCAATCATTCTTCATGACAATGCTCGGCCACCAATATATATATAGCATAATATATGTTACTAGCAGTATCGCCCGGCGTTGCTCGGGTTTGTAAGGGAAATAACTATATAAGCATTTTTAGAGAGTTATAGCCAAAAAATAGTTAAAAAATGGTAAATTTTTTTTTAAATCGTTGACTCATCGTAGACATTTTTAGAGAGTTACTTCCCTTATATAATAGCGAAAAATGCAATAAAATGGAAAAAAATGATGGTAAATTATTTTTAAAATCGTAGACGCGCGCTAATACCCAGAAGGGCTCGATATGAATCACGACTATAAGATACCCGGTTTTGGTTAAACTGCACCGCAAAATGTGGGAGGAGTTAGGAATCTAAATCGTAGGAGACAGACACACAACTTCACTTTTATATATAAAGATATCTAATGATGACTCCAGAAGTTGACGGAACTTGGTTACAAAGTTCTTCCCCACCCAGTTTATTGTCCAGACCTTTCTCCTACTGACTACCACTTTTTCAAGCACCTTAATGATTTCCCGCGAAAGAAGGAATTCAAAAATCAAA
>NW_021835253.1:0-5000 GCF_006345805.1 Octopus sinensis | reverse complement strand
CACACATATATATATATATGCGATGGGCTTCTTTCAGTTTCCGTCTACTAAATCCACACACCAGACTTTGGTCCAGCGGAGGCTGTAGTAGAAGGCACTTGACCAAGATGCCACTCAGTGGGACTGAACTTGGAACTATGTGGTTGGGAGACAAGCTTCTTACCACACAGAATTTTTGCTAATGATGGTGCTGATTATACAGTTGTTAATTCAGATCAAAATTAGTTTTGATCTAATATCCACAATTTATAAAGAGCATTGTATCAGACAAAAGGGTGTGATTTGTTAGATCTGGCATCTTGCTTGACTCTCGAACAGTTCTACCAATCCGCTGTCCCAGTTTCAAGGTTGATATGTTTTTTTTTTTTTTTATCGATCGCAAGAGGATGAAAGGCAAGGGTGCCTCCGGCACGATTTAATCTCTGTGTGTGTGTTTTGTTTGTTTGTTTATTTGTGTGTATGTGCGTGAGTGTGTGTGTGTGTGTGGTGTGTGTGCGTCTCTGTGCATGTGTGCATTTGAGCATGAGTTTACTTGTGCGCATGTACATATTGAAATATATATATATGTGTATGTGCACATAAATACATTTACGCATATATATATGTATATATAATCTTGAAATGAAAAAAACAAAAATCTTGTAAATACAGCTACCCAGAGTATCCTGGTTGAAATAATGATTTATTCTACCAACTCTCTATCTATTTATCTATCTATCTATCTATCTATCTATCTATCTATCTATCTATCTATCTATCTATCTATCTATCTATCTATCTATCTATCTATTTATCTATCTAGTCAGTTACTGTAATGTGTTTTTTGCACGAGGTTACCGTGGTCTTTACCGTAGACTTTTCTTTCCACGGATTAACGTAATATGTTTCCCATTTTACACAATGACACTTCTGTGATACACGACCCTTATTAATCGTTTTTTTTCTTCTATTACCACGATCCCTTTTGATAGAAATTCTACCCCTCCCCCACTCTTTTTTTCTTTCCTTCCCAAAAAGAAAAGCTCTACTTTGTATTTTGTTCCCTCTGTGTTCAGCTCTGTGTGGCCAATAAAGAAGCATATCTATCTATCTATCTATCTATCTATCTATCTATCTATCTATCTATCTATCTATCTATCTATCTATCTATCTATCTATCTATCTATCTATCTATCTATCTATCTATACACGAACACTGGTTTATTCCCCCAGTAATAAACCCTGACAATCTCTATAGGCCCGCTAAAAACTCACCACTTTCAAACATAGTTCCAACGCAGCGCCTCATTTTCCATCATCTGTTTTCCTTGTTAGTGGTACACGCAAGCAACTCTTTTCCGCAACCTTTCACGAGCTTCACAGTAAAAAAAAGCTGACTGACCGCCTGTCTTTGAGGCACGAATTCTTTATGGATGACTCCACTTCTGTCGAAGAAAGCTAATGAACATGTGCTTTGATTTTCGATTTGCTCATTTTCTCTCTCTCTCTCTCTCTCTCTCTCTCTCTCTCTCACACACACACACACACCACACACACACGCACAAATTCTTTTCTACTCTAGACATAAGGCCCAACATTTCTAGGAAGGAGGCCAGTCGATTAGATCGACCTCAGTACGCAAATGGATGAAAGGCAAAGTCGACCTCGGCGGAATTTGAACTCAGTACGTAACGATAGACGAAATACCTGTTTCTTCACTGCCCACAAGGGGCTAAACACAGAGAGAACAAACAAGGACAAGCGGATTAAGTCGGTTATATCGACCCCAGTACGTAACTGGTACTTATTTAATCGACCCCGAAAGGATGAAAGGCAAAGTCGACCTCGGCGGAATTTGAACTTAGTACGTAACGATAGACGAAATACCTATTTCTTTACTGCTCACAAGGGGCTAAACACAGAGAGAACAAACAAGGACAAGCGGATTAAGTCGGTTATATCGACCCCAGTACGTAACTGGTACTTATTTAATCGCCCGAAAGGATGAAAGGCAAAGTCGACCTCTGCGGAATTTGAAATCAGAACGCAACGGCAGACGAAATACGGCTACGCATTTCGCCCGGCGTGCTAACGTTTCTGCCAGCTCGCCGCCTTACACACACTAATTCGCACGCTCTGTGTATGCACGTGTGTGAGCTGAAAAGTTAATAGGCTAGAGCTGTGAAATCATGCATACAGTAATTTCAAAATTTCTTAATAATAACTGCGTTGTTTATTGCCTTCGCCAAGGAAGGAGGTTATGTTTTCATCGACGTGGATTTGTCCGTCTGTGTGCAAAATAACTCACAAAGTTGAGAATCATATTTGATGAAACTTACAGAAAAAGTTGGTAATGGCACAAGGAACAGATGACAACATTTTGGTAGTGATTCGTGAATTTTTATGGATTCTTGAAGGATTTTTCATGTGTTATTTACTGTACGTGAAGTATTACAATGTTTCACTTTTTGATTATCTCCCTTGAAAACACGTTCATCGTTTCCACTATGGTGGCGTTGCTGTTTCCAAAGTTTATTTTCGTTTCTTTATTAGTAATTTTACTCGTGCATCTATCTTAAAATGAACTGCGCGGCGGAGGTCTGCGGAGGATGACATGACAAACCTTGACTATTAGGATCGACTAAAAAATCTCAGGCTTTGATCCCTCCACCGCCGCTGTGAAACTAGCTTGCTGTTGTCATTGATGTATTATTATAACTGCTTCAGATGATTCCTGTTTTTAAAGGTTTTAAAAAAAAATCATATGGCTGTGTTATTTTTTTTAAACCCGCGAAGGACGTTATATTGCCGAGTTTCCCAAACAAAAGTCGGCACTGGTTTGGGAAATTCGGCAATTTTCAGCATGCGTGTATATGGGTAGAAATGAGCTGCTTGGCGGAGGCCTGCGCTCTCCGAGTGCTTTTCTAGTTTTTAGGTAAACTGACGCATGACTGTTCAAAGAAAACTGCAAAAGTAACGAGTAGGGACTTCTCGTGAAAATGGGTGTTATCAAGTACCTGCCAAAAAACAAAAAAAAAAAAAGGTTTAGACCTCAAGGACATTCATGCAGACATGGTTGTTTGTGTGTGTCATTTCTCTTCGTCTGTACTAGTATCTCTCTCTATTCATGTACTATGTTCTCTGTTTCTGCCGCTCTGTTTCTCTTTCTCTCTCTCTCTATCTCTCTCCACCTTCCACATACACACGCGCGCGAGCAGTCTAATTTATTCGCTCTGTGTGTGCAACAAGTGCGAGCTGAAAAGTTCTTAGGCTGACTATGAAGGAGTGATGCTAGGGCTGTGAAATCAAGCATGCAGTTATTTCAAAACTCTTTATTAATAACTGCATTGTTTCTTTCCAAAGAAGACTTCAAAATTAAACTAATAACAACTTCTCTTGAAAATGGACAAACTTTGGCATCATGGTGTTATCAAGTACCTGCAGGAAAAGAGGAGGGGAAATGAAAGAACGAAATTAAGAAAGAAAAGTAAAAAATGAACGAAAGCAAGAGTGAATGAATGAATAAAGAAATGAATGAAAATGAATAAGAATTGGTTTGGATGAAAAGCTGGTTGAAGGGATAGGTAGGTGAATGAATGAGTGGTTGACTGGTTGTATGGTGGATGGGTGGGTTTATCTTTGAATGGTTTATAGGCTGGTCAAGTCGACAGAGTCATAAATGGCTGGATGGTTGGACTGAAGAATGATGGCCGAATTGACTGATGGATGGTTGAAAGAAAACGTAGATCGATGGGTGCTGAAAAGAGAGATGGGTCTTTATTTTTTTTTTTATCATTTATTTACTTCAGCCATTCGACTGTAGCCATGCTGGGGCACTGCCTAAAAGAATTTTTAGGCGAATGAATCGACCCCAGGACTTATTTTATCGGTGTCTTTAGCCGAAACGCCGGGTTACAGGTAAGTAAACACGCCTACACCGGTTGTCAAGTGGTATGGGGGACAAACACGTACAAACACCCTCAAAGATACACACACATACACCATGAGCTTCTTATAGTTTCCGTCTACTAAATCTACACACAAGGCTTTGATCTGTCCAAGGTTATAGTAGAAGACACTCAAGATGCCATTCAGTGGGACTGAACCCGGAACCATATGACTGCGAAACAAACATCTTACCATTCAGCCACGCCTGTTTGGATACATACATGCATATATAGATGGATGGTTAGATGATTGCATGGATGCTTGGATGGTGAGTGGATGGCTGGATGGATGGTTCGATGGAATGCAAGAAGGTTGGCTAGATTGGTTGGACAGAAGGACGAATGGTTGGTAGTTTCGCTGGCTGGTTACGTGACCAACTGATTATCTAACTAGATGTTTGGATGGACGGATTGCTGGACGAGTAGATAGACGGTTGGTTAGTTCGTTAAAGGGATGTTTAGATAGATGGATGATATGACGGACAGATAGATGTATTGATAGATCGCTGGTTGGTTCGACAGAAGGACGTTAGGAATAATAAAACAGGAACAAGAAAAAATAAGAGACAAAAAGGATGGAATTTGACTCGGTGACAGGAGAATCATCTGTGATGAAACGAAAGGAGAGTGATGAATAAGATAACTGAAGAAAAGTAGCGAGACTGACATTATGTACGCCTGTTTGTCGGTACGGTTGTCTCACTACATTTAACGTACGTACGGACGATGGGCGAGAGGGCGACTTGAAGGAAGGGGTAGTAGAAGAGGTGGGATGTGAAAGGATGGGTGAAGACGTGGACTAAAATGGCAGCAGAGGAAAGTAAAGATAATCGTTTGGAGAGGAGAATTTTAGAGGAGGGGGTTAAAAAATAAAAGTAGTGGTAGTATTAGAGGTAGTAGTAGAAGTAGTAGTAGTAGTAGCAGTAGAAGCATGACCAGCCGCAGTAGTAATTGTAATAGATGATAATGATGATGATGAGGAGGAGGAGGCGAGGAATTTGAGGATGAAAAAAAGAAAGAAAAAAGAAAAAAGTAAGTAACGAACGAAAGTAGAGTAACGAAATAGATGAAAGT
>NW_021835252.1:22500-40000 GCF_006345805.1 Octopus sinensis | reverse complement strand
AACACATATATATATATATTTATACATATATACGACAGGCTTCTTTCAGTTTCCGTCTACCAAATCCACTCACAAGGCATTGGTCGGCCCGGGGCTATAGCAGAAGACACTTGCCCAAGATGCCACACAGTGGATTGAACCCAGAACCATGTGGTTGGTTAGCAACTACTTACCACACAGCTACTCCTGCGCCTACATATATATATATATATATATATATATATAATATATATATGGAATACAATCATTCATGTACAAGCAAATACACATAAATACACACACACACACACACACACACAAACAAACAACACTGACACTGCTCCTTACATTCATTGTATAAAAGTAAGAAAAATAGAAACACGTTACTCACTCATTTCTTCATTCTACTCTTTCCATTCATTCATTCATTCATTCATTCGAGTTGTTCTCATTCAATCGTTCATTCTCACTTTTCAAACAACCTCAGACACACAGACACGCTTTCACACAGCATGCGCGCCCGCGCGAGCAAAATACATTGTATATACATATATATATATATATATTATAATATATATATATAGTATATATGTGTTGTGTGTGTGTGTATGTGTGTATTAGAAATACATATATATACTTTGATACTTTGATAGGTTTCGGCCATTATTGGCCCAGGCCTTGTCTAACTTAATAGCACCACCATATATGTATATATATGATATAAATATATGTATATATATATATATATATATATATATATATATATATATATATCTGATATATGAATTTGTATCAAGCTATCTATCTATCTATCTATCTATCTATCTATATATATATATATATATATATATATATATATATATAAACATACATACATACATACATACATAAAGACATACATACACACATACATACATACATACATACATACATACATACATACATACATACATATATGCATACATACATACATACACACATACACGCACACGTATAACACTGGCTTGTTGATAAAAGAAACAACAACAGATGTTACTTGTTTGACAAACGTAAATGAATAAACCAGTGCATGAATGTGTAAATAAATGGGAAAAAGGAATAGGGACCCGAAAAAAAAAACAAGAAATAAAGAAAAAAAACCAGGGAAAATAAAGACTCCCCCCCCACACACACACACACACACAAACACAGAGAAGTAGATAAGGGCATCCTCAGCCTGCATATAGATTGCCTGTGTGCTGGTAGCACCTTCCGGCCACTGAAAAACGCAACTCTACCACAGCCTCCAGCGTCTTTCATCTCCCTCTGAAAGGTAAAGGAGTCCTTGCAGACTCTCCAAGGCTTCCCTCTCTCTATTCTTTTATTGTCGTCATCATCATCATCATCATCATCATCTATCATTATTATTATTGTTGTTGTTGTTGTTGTTTTGTTGTTATTGTTGTTGTTGTTGTTGTTGTTGTTGTTGTTGTTGTTATCTACTTGTGTTAGCGAGACGAGGTAGAGCAGTGCCCATGACCTTTGCAGGGCCTAAGGAAAGCCGGCTAATAGGTAGGGATGAGGGGGGAGGGGCAGAGATAATGACGCTGCGATTCATATGGTTGTTGTAATAGAGGAACAAGCACATCAAGCAAAAAAAAAATTAAATAATATAAATAAAGAAATAAAAACAAAAAAAAAAAACTATCCTAAGCCAGAGCAGGTGGGGCGGGGCGGGGCCTGGTCCGAATGATGGAGTGGAGTGGACACACCAAACGCACCAAACGGCCAATCGGTGCCTGGATTTAAACCGGACGACGGACAGACAACCTCTACCGCTCCCAACACCTCACCACTACAAGCACCCCACCTACTACTACTACTACTACTACAACTACTACTACTACTACTACTACTACTACTGCTGCTGCTGCTGCTGCTTCTACTACTACTACTACTACTACTACTACTACTGCTGCTGCTACTGTACTGCTGCTGCTGCTTCTACTACTACTACTATACTACTACTACTACTACTACTACTACTACTACTACTACTGCTAATACTGCTAATACTGCTACTGCTGCTGCTTCAACTACTACTACTACTACTACTACAACTACTACTACTACTACTACTACTACTACTACTACTGCTACTACTACTACTACTACTACTACTACTACTACTACTACTACTACTACTACTACCTTTATCGATTAGCTCTCTACTATACTCTTGTTTCCTCTCCCTTCACACACTATCTGCTTTTTGTCGTCATATTTATTAGACTGAATGTTTGTCAAAGTATCTTTCTCTTCTCTTTCTCTTTCTCTTTCTCTCTTCTCTCTCTCCCCTCCGTCTCTCTCCCTCTCTGCATCACACAGACTTGTACTCATACAACACTCGTTCTTTTACTAGTAAACTTTCTTTCTCTATATCTACCTCAACTTTTCTTCTCTTACACTTATTTCTCCTCACTTTCATGTCTCTCCCTCTCACCTCTCCCTCTCTCCGCCTATCTTTCTCTCTCTCCCTCTCCCTCTCTATCCATCTGTCTATCTATCCATCTCTCTATCTCACTTTCTCTTTTGTCCCTCACTGTCTGTCTTTCTCTTCGATATGATCCTATTTATGCCTTCCAAGAACTGATAAATTCACCATTATCTTCTACTATTGAGCTTTTTAACCAGCGAGAGGTCCTCAGCAACGTTACTCAATCTACTAAAATAGCAGTCAAATCTCCCTCGAATAACACTCTACCCTCTTAGAAAAGGAAATGGTATATGGCATAAAGTAGTTCTAGGGAAAGCATGTCTGAATTATTGAGTAGATTGAGTTTGATCTTAGGCCTGCTCGATCAGAAATGATTGAGGCCTAAATATCTCTCTTTTACTCTCTTTTACTTGTTTCAGTCATGTGACTGTGGCCATGCTGGAGCACCGCCTTTAGTCGAGCAGATCGACCCCAGGACTTGTTCTTTGTAAACCTTGTACTTATTCTATCGGTCATCTTTTGCCGAACCGCTAAGTTACGGGGACGTAAACACACCAGCATCGGTTGTCAAGCGATATTAGGGGGACAAATACACACACATATATATAGGATGGGCTTCTTTCAGTTTCCGTCTACCAAATCCACTCACAAGGCTTTGGTCGACCCGAGGCTATAGTAGAAGACACTTGCCCAAGGTGCCACGCAGTGGGACTGAACCCGGAACCATGTGGTTCGTAAGCAAGCTACTTACCACACAGCCAATCCTACGCCTATCCACTCCTATATTAACATTTCCTTACAAAATAAAGGAGTACAGTGTCATTCATACTGCTAGTAGCGCCAGATTTCTCGCAAGACACATTCTAACTTTAAGAAAAGGAAAAGAATCACCGGACAGTGTGGTTCTGGATATACAAAGGGTGGAATGGCCATAACCGGAAGGCCTTTCTTAATAGATCATTTTGGACAGACCTAACTATAATTCATTAGCTCCTTTTCTTAATCTCCTGATACACTTTCAAACTCATTCATCAACATCTTACTTCCCTATTTCTCGATCATCTCCGATCTACACATCAACTTAGGTTGCACACACCGGCGTACCTCATACATACATACATACATACATACATACATACATACATACATACATAATTGTTTGATTCAAATTCAGGGGACCCCAAAGGTGAAATCAACGATAGATCAGATAATCTAGATCAGCCGTTTGTTTCTCTGATGTTTTTAAAAAATTCAATAAATGCATGTATAATAAATAGGGATAGTATAAAATAACTTGTCGATATCTATAATATCGGACGATATAGTATAACAGTGGGATACTGTTTTCATCCTTCAGCTTAACCGTAAGAATTTTGGTATCAAACACAGAGGTACTGCGAGTAACTGAAACTAGCGGTAGCGTCGTGGGAAATTCCACGACGCTACCACTTATAAGCTACCACTATAGTTAGCTTGTAGTTTTGCGGTAGGGACTCAAGCATTTATCCTTTCTGAGAATAAAGCTCTAACCTCACGCTATACTAAGAATATGATTTGGACTGCAATATTGCAATACTGCAAGTTAACAGAACCACTCTGTGTAACCACCGATTTCAGCGATGTGATGCACCTATCCATTTGAGATCTAGACTTGCCCCACGCAAATCTTATATTTTTGTTATAAACTTATTATTATAGTGTCTCCTCTTGATCGTTTTAAAACTCAATTATTTGCGTGTTGTCTCTCGTCCATTGATATTGTCTACCATGATTTGGGACTTTGTGGCCAATAAAAGAAATAATGATGATGATTATTATTATTGTTATTGTTGTTAGTAGTATTAGTATTAGTATTAGTACTCTGAGTGAACTGGCGCTACTGACATAATAGGAAACCGCTGACATTATAAAACTGAACGAACTAAAACTTACCCTTACGACTCACACGTCTCCAAGTGAGCAACCAATACATATATACATATATATATATATGTATATATATATATATGTATATATATATATATATATATATATATATATATATATATACATATGTATATATATATATTATATATATATATATATATATATACATATGTGTATATATATATATATATATATATGTGTGTGTGTTATTTATATATATATGTTGTGTATATATCTATATATATGTAATATATATATATACATATCTATATATGTATATATATATATATACATATATATATATATATTATATATATATATATACGAACAAGGAGTTAGGTGAGTAATAAATAAATAAATGATATTTTAAGAAACAAAAGACTGCCGGCTTCCTTTAATGTCTACAACTGCTTCAAACAACTAATATCAAGGAAAAAGCAATACTAGACAAAATATGAGATCATTCTTAAGACACAAACGATTTTTCATTATTTATATTATTATTAATATTTTGTTTTGTCTTCTTAATGGACACCGTCCCCACCCCTATCAATTATATCGACCCTGAAGAGATGAAAGGCAAATAGGATCCATATACAGATACACATAGGTGAATATGTGCATTAATATATATTTACACTATATGTATGCATGCATGTATGCTTGTATTTATGTGATATGTTGACTATGCACATTAATAGATGTATATGTATGTATATATATATATTTATATAGATCGTGTATGTAATTATGTATGTATTTTATTATTGTGAGGATAAGTTCGGGCAAGTGGAAACAGTGAGTTTATGAGTGTTTGCAATGGTCTTTACACAGTGCGTGTATGGGATATTTTGAAGCAAACTCAAATTTGATGGGAGGGCGAAAATTTACTGCCTTTAGAAAAAAAAACGGCCATTGTTTTTCCCGTCCAGATTTATCAGACTCCGAAAAAAAGAAAAACGTATCTCTCTCTCTCTCTCTCTCACCCTCTCTCCCCTCTCTCTTTCGTCCTTTCCTTCTCTATGTATGCATGTGTACGTGTATGAATATATGTTTGCGTATAAATATAATATTTGTATCATACAATATATGAAATAGATAGACAGACAGACAGATAGATAGACAAACAGATAAATAGACAGACAGACAGATAGATAGATAGACAGATAGATAGATAGATAGATAGATAGATAGATAGATAGATAGATAGATAGATAGATAGATAGACAAATAGAGACAGATAGACAGATAGATAGATAGATAGATAGATATATAGATAGATAGATAGATAGATAGATAGATAGAAATTGATAGATAGATAGAAATAGAGAGATTATAATAATATATTAATAAAACAGACGCGCGCGCGCGCACACACACACAAACACATAAGTACAACCAAATCGAAAAGACAACAGAATATATAATTAAGAACATAATGGATAAGGTACTCAAAATATTCTCTATTTTCTTAAGGTACGATTGTAAGTCCTAGGACAATGTAACTGTTTACGAGGGTGGGCTGAAAAGTTTATAGGTTAACTATGAAAGTGTGATGTCAGAGCTGTGAAATCTTTCATGCATTCATTTCAACTTTTGTCATTAATAACTGCATTGTTTCTTTCCAGGTAAGCTATTATCTGATTGTTCAAAGACTTCAAATGTAACTGCACTTCTCTTGAAAAGGGTCAAAATTGGGAATTTATGGTGTTATCAAGTACCGGCAGAAAAAAGGTTTCAGCCCTCAAGGGCATCTATATTGACATGGTTGCTATATTAATGGGTGATGTTCTAGGTTTATCAACAGTGCAAAAGTGGGCAGCTAAATTTAAGAGGAAAAGGGGGAGTCTTGAAGATGACCCAAGGTCTGGACGTCCTGCAACTGTCACTACCAAGGAACATATTTATTGTGTTCACCACAAGCTGACGGATGACAGGTGATTGACTATAAATCAAATAGCCAATGTTAGCACGTTCAGTGAGATATTTAAGAATATTTTGCACAATGAACTTGACGTGACAAAGGTGGCACTCTGTGGGTACCACGTCTTCTGACACCTCATCAAAAGCGTACTAGGGTGATCACATCACAGGAAAATCTGTTTTGGAGCATATCCAACCGGTTTCTTTAAACGTTTCCTAACTCAGGATGAGTGTTGGGTTCATCAGTTTCAGCCAGAGACAATGAGACAATCCGTGCAGTGGAAACACCCCTCCTCACCTGCTCTAAAGAAGACCATGGTTGTTTCATCTGGTAGGAAGTTGATGGCCTCAGGTTTTGGGGGTGGAAAAAGCATCGTGTTTATTGAGTTTCTTCAAAAGGGCTACACCATTAATGGAGAGCCAGCATGCTGAGTTAGTTACGAAAGGTTGTCAAGTCCAAATGCCCAGGAAAACTGACGAAATAGAATTTGCTTCATCGAGACAATGCTCCAGCACACGTCATTGGTTTAAATGGCTACTGTGAGTGATTGGCTTTGAACTGGTTGATCCTCTTCCCTATTCTCCTGATTTGGCTCTATCTAACAATCCTTTGTTCACCAATATGAAGAAACAATTGAAACATTCATAACTTTCTCTGGCTTCTTAATGTTCACTACCAGATACTTCGTTTTAATTTCATTCACTTTCAGTCCCACACTCATCGACACAGTCTCCGACTCCTGTATCAACTCCTCTGTTCCCGTCACTGTATTTGTCACCAGAACTATGTCGTCAGCAGATTCAGTATCTGATATCTTTTTAGCTTTGACCCTCTTGCTCTGAGCCGGCGCTACAGGAGAGCCAGAGTTTTGTTGTTTCTCCAACGCAAAGCGCAGATAATAGTCCACCACGATGATAAAAAGGTAGGGAGCCAATATATCTCCTAGAATCACTCCAGCCTGTATATATATATATTTATATATCACATTGAATGAGGTGGAAAACTCAGCTGCGAATATTCCGTGTATAGTGTCTTTGTCTATATTTTCCGTTCGTTAAGTTTCGTCTAGTTTCCCGTTTGTTCTGCTTTCATCTAACTTTTTCTCCTTGTTATGTGCTGTCTGTTCAGCCCTTCATACACACACACACACACACACACACACACACACACACACACACACACACACACACATATATATATATATAAACTAGTAAATATATGTATCTATGTATATGTGTGTTTATATATGTATGTTGTGGAGATATATATATTTATGAATGTATGGTATCAGTTTATATATAATATGATATATATATATATATATATATATATGTATGTCTATATATATATATATATATATATATCTATATATATATATATATATGTATGTCATATATATATATATATATATATATATATATATATATATATATGTATGTATATATGCATGCATATGTATTATGTATACAGACATAAATGTCTACATACGTGCATACATACATACATACATACATACAAATTGAAGCTATTTGCTACTGCTGCATAACGAAAATGGTAACACGAGGTTATCCCCTTAGGAGTGCATCCCTCTGGATTAATATATGAACCAGAACAGCGTATCCACAGTCAATGACACACCACCGGACTCGTATCACCAACAATACAGCACTCATAACCATTATCGTCAGCATTATCGTCTTGATCAAGCAATAGCAAATAATATTGATTTATGTGTTTGTTTGCTCGTTTGTTTTGTTTTGGTTTTTTTTTTTTACTAAGAAGAGCTGCTGCACCTACAAAAAAAAATAAAAAAAAGAAAACTTAAAGAATAAATTAATAGTTTTGTATTTCTGCCTCCTGGGAGAAGCAAACTTGTTGTTTAGATAAAACAGTTGTTTGTTGGTTTTTTTGTTCAATTGTTGAAAGGTGGCTTGTCCTGGTGGTGGTGGTGGTGGTGGTGGTGGGGTTGATGTGAAGGAGAACTGGATAGGGTTGAGAAGTAAAGGGGAGGGTGCCAGAGGAAGCAGTAGTGATGGTAGTTGTTGGTAGCATAATGGCAATGGCGAGAGGTACTCGTGTATTAGTGATAGCTCGGTATCGGTGGTGTTGGAATATGCTATTGATGATATTTAGCTTTAGATGAATGGCAATGTTCAAAATTTATGTCACTGCTATTGATACTGACTACTACTACTACCACGACCCCCCCCCACTACTACTACTACCACGACCCCCCACTACTACTACTACTACTACTACTGGTGAGGCGGCGAGCTGCCAGAATCGTAAGCACGCCGGGCGAAATGCGTAGCCGATTTTCGCATAACGACATTCCGTCCGTCTGCACGTTCTGAGTTCAAATTCCGCCGAGGTCGACTTTGCGTTTCATCCTTTCGATGTCGATTAATTAAATACCAGTGAAACACTGGGGGTCGATGTAATCGACTAGTCTCCTCGCCCCCACAAATTTCAGGCCTTGTGCCTTTAGTTGAAAGGATTATCATTATTATTATTATTATTATTATTATTATTATTATTATTATTATTGCAGCTGATACATCTGTGATAGTGCTACATTCCGAAGATTATTGTAATTGTGTTTTACACACTTAGAATTAATGTTGATATATGCAATAGTAACAATAATGGTAGTAATATACCATGTATACCCAGGTATAATTTGATTACATGTCAAAATTAGTGTCTCCTTTCTAAGTTGGGTAAAAACAATCGAGAATTTTCCATATATTTGCGCGTAAAGCGTGACTATGTTTTCGAAAGTAACTGACCAACTGTTGAATTTAGATATATCATCGTATGTATAAAACTCAGGACAAGGAAATATCTTTGTCCAATTTTTTTTTTTTACGTGCTTGCACTTCAGTGTAACTCACACATCATTAATGTATCCTGGAAATGGTACATGATTCTATTATTTACAAAAAGTTATTACAATGTTAAAGGAAATATCTAAGCCAACTTGTTATTTTGCGATATAAAGAGTGACTTTGTGACCGATTGCAACAAGCCTACATCTATTTAAGTTACACTATTTCATTCACTTTCAATTAGTAAATGTTTGGGTGACTAAATGCTAGTTTTATTTATGTATTACTCTTCCCTTTTGAAAATTTCTTTTTTGTTGTTGTTGTTGTTGTTTTTGCGACTGGTCTTTCATGCATTTATCTACTGCACTTATTTCATAGTTATCTTTTGTGTGGTAAATCAACCGAGATCAGTTTCCGTGAAACATTCAAGGATATATTACTATATGTCATTTATACCGTGGCAGTTTTACCTTTTTGTCATCACAATAATGAGTACAAATCAGCAGCAGAAAAGCTAGCAAAAATGTATGGTAGGATTTAAATTGAAAGTTATTAAAACTGTAGAAAAGATAACTGTACTGCAGCAAAAGATTTTATAATTCCACGATAATAATAATAACAACAACAACAACAATAATAATAATAATAATAATAATAATAATAATAATAATAATAATAATAATAATCATAATAATAATAATCATAATAATAATAATAATAATAAACAGAAATCGAGAAATATATCGGACAAGTTTCAGAAAATAGCCCACCCATGAAAAAAAAAAGATAAATAAAATGCCATCATAGCTAAGCCAAACAAGTTTCCAAACTTAGAGAAAAACAAGTTGCTCTGTGGATATTAAAAACTTGTCAAAGTGAGAAACCTACAGAATTATGCACGAGAAGAATTGAAGGAAGCAGGAATTTTAGATTGGATTTCAAGACCAGTATTGGATGGCGTGCAGGTTCATGAAAAGAAATGATTTAGAACTTTGGCAGAAAACTAAGATTACGCAAAAGCTGCCTGATAAACTAAACGATAAGATATGACGATTTCCGCAGTTTACAAGATCGAAATGGTGATTTTTCAATGAACTGTATGATGTAAGCTGTGATGTGTAGAATCAAATTACACCTTTTTTTCTTTTTTACTAATTTCTAAGTGAATTGGGCTTCCGGTGATATGTGGTATATGATATTTTGTACTCATAATCAATTTCGCCATTATACTCCATTTCTAATAAAATTATCACTTTTAGTTTTGCCAACTGTGTAGAATAATTTTTGCGAAGTAGGTGCAATAAGAACTAAAAATATACATTGTTTTCATCAGTTCTTACTTAATCTGTGTAGCCTATATGACACCCCAAAATTTCTTTAAACTGATCTTATTGCAGTTAACTTTATTTTTGACATCTCTTGCCCGTGTTTTGTTTTCTAATTGCAAGGGTAACCTCAATTTATTTTTCAACTCACGATATAACACATATGAGGTCCTACCGTATTTGTATTTAACAAGCAGAACACTCCCCCGAGGTGTTTCCTCTCAGACATATTATTGGACAATGTGATCCGTAGTGAACTATTTACTATTCCTAATTGTGAAACTGAATCATGGCTGGAAGCACTAGCTCCGGTATGGGCGGTCCATCCCGGGCGGCACTTTTAAAGGAGCAGCACTTTGGGTCTGCTTTAGGCAATATGTCAGTTGTAGGCACTATGGAGTCCGGGAGGGTGGCAAACAGAAGGGCCGACTCGGGCGGCACACACCCTAGCTACGCTAGAGGCTGGAAGGATTTTGATTAAAATCAGGAATGAGAGCATGTACAAGAGATGAATAGCTGGAAGTGTTCTTGTTTAGCTCCAGATGAGCTTTGATTAAACACTTATAATCAAAGACAACTTAGCCATGACTATCCCACCTCCTCTGAAATACTTTGTCTCATATTGCATTCTCCAATGAGCACCTCCCTTTTATTTTTAAGGAAAAAAAATTATAACCCATAAAAACAAAACAAAACAGGGTTGAGAACCACTGCGGTGGCACATTGAGCATGCGTATTCTTGCTCGGGCCAACCAAAGACTTATGAATGGGTTTCGTAGACGGAAACTGAAAGAAGCCCATCGTGTGTGTGTATTTGTCCCGCACCACTGCTTGACAACCGGTGTTTGTGTGTTTGCGTTCCCGTAACGTAACGGTACGGCCTAAGAGACTGATAGAAAAAATACTAGGCTCAACAAAATAGCAAAAAAAAAAAAAAATACCCCAGAGGGTTGATTCATTCGACTAGAAAAAAAAATTTTCAAGGCGGTTTCCCAGGATGGATGCAGTGTCATGACTGAAACAAGTAAGAGAATAAAAGATTTGATTCGACTCAAGGCGGTGCTCCAGCATGACCGCAGTCAAATTACTGAAACAAGTAAAAAAGTAAAAGAGTAAAGTAGTGTGCGATTTGAGAGAGATTTAGTTGCTGTTCTTAGCAAGTCGGAGCGACCACATAGAGTTTCAGCGGAAGGGATTTAGTAAGCCGATAGCACTCGGTGTGTTGGTGATAGCGGTGTCCAATGGGTCTGGGGTGTAAGTAGGTAAGCCGGTTGTTAATAGGGGAGGCGTGGTGGCTGGCGGTCGCTGCCTCTCTTGTCTCCACTGCAGCAGCTACTGTAGGTTGATATAGGAAATAGTCTCTATTTGTGTCCGTTCTTAATAATGGAGTTCTGCTGGAGTGGGGGGGTCTCAGCCGTTACAGCAATTAGTAGAAATAACGATGGGTGCAGTGGCGATGGTTGTGGTGGTGTATAAGCGATAGCACTGTTGATAGTACGAGGCAAGGAAATCTGAGTAAACTAACTGCAGTGTTGAGGTTCGTAATGATGGGTAGCTGCACTGCCGTTGACGGTGGTGGTGGTGTTTGGGGTAGTGTTATAGGTGGTGGCGGATATGGTGGTAGTGGTGGTGGTGGTGGTGATGGTGACTATGTTAGGGATGTTAGCTGTGGTCTTAGTTTCGGTAATGGCTGAGGTGCCTGTGGTGGTGGTGGTGGTGGTGTTGGTGGTGGTGGTGGTGATGGTGGTTGATGTGCTTATGATGGTGGTGATAATGGTGTCCAGCAATGATGGTTGTGTTGTTGGTGGTGATGTAGCTGTGTTAATGCTGGTGGTGGTAGCGGTGGTGTGTGGTTGTTGTTGGTGAAGGTGGTGTATTGGTGTTGTTGTTGTTGTTCCTGCTGCTGTTGGTGGTGGAGGTGGTTGTGGTTCGGTGATGGTGACTATACGAATAGTCACCATCTATTGTTGTGTGACGGTGGAGACGATGATGATTGCGGTGGTGAAGGGAGTGGTGGATGCGTTGGTGGTGGAGTTGACATGAGATTATATCTGATGACGATCAGTTACTTTAGTAATCTCAAAACCTCCCCCTCTATTTCTATTCCACTCTTTCTTTCTCTCTCACTGTCAACCACACTCTCCTTCTCTCT
Organism: Octopus sinensis; assembly: GCF_006345805.1. Classification (NCBI taxonomy): domain Eukaryota; kingdom Metazoa; phylum Mollusca; class Cephalopoda; order Octopoda; family Octopodidae; genus Octopus; species Octopus sinensis. The sequence continues at coordinate 27,390 of NW_021835252.1, read as the reverse complement.
CACTGTCAACCACACTCTCCTTTTCTCTCTCTCTCTCGATTAGTTGAGTGGGATTTTCTGTTGTTGATATCGAAACGGATGACCAGGGAAGTAAATTAATGACATAAGGACACCTACACAGAATCATTTCAAGTCTGAGGTTGTATGGTAGGGAAATAAGAGAGAGGGAGAGAGGGAGAGAGACGGGTAGGAGCAGATACAGTTGACTATAACAAATAGCACGAGACACAAATGGAGAGAAACACAAAGAAATAGAGGAGAAAAATAGACGGAAATATAGGGGAAGGAAGTACAGAATAGAGAGGTCAAGAGATGAAACAAAAGAAGCAAAATAGCAGAAGAACAAAAACTAGTCAGGACGAGGAAATACATAAACACACGAACTAAATGAATAAAATAGAAAACAAAGTGGGAAGAGAAAATATAGAATATATGAAAGAGAAGAGAGAATCCATAGAGACAGTGAGAAAGAAAGAATGAAAGAACGAAAGAAAGAAAGAAAGAAAGAAGGAAAGAAAGAAAGAAAGAGAATGTGCAAAGAGTTGGTCGAGGTGATTGCAAGAGTTGGCATTGGTGTCTTAAGCTACTTTACTGTTAAGTCATAACAGAGAGACGACAGCTTGTATTTGGAAACATTGAAGACTAAAAGAAAACTAGATAATGGTCTAGCTAGCTGGTTGTGTAAGAGACTGGAGTCGTGCCCATATTCTATAACATTCACAGCTTGTGCTTTGCAGATGTCTTTGTTGTTGCTATTTTCGTTGCTAATTGTTTTATGAGCTAGACTTTGGTTGGGAAAAATAGGTTTCATTTTGACTGCACAACTCTTTCTCACTTTATACTAAAAAGACTGTAGTTTATGAAGAAGAATTCAATATAATGACATTCGTGTTCTTACTGGGCCTCTCCTCCTCTCTCTCAATTTCCCTTTCTCTCTCTTTCGCTCCCTCTCTCTCTCTGTCTTTCTCTCATCTATTTAGCTACTGATAGAACAGACCAATGGTCAGAGCCGTTCAAGTCCTAAATACCACATCATATTAGTGTTATCTTTTTGTGCTTTTGAAACACATAGAGAGATACTGAGGGAAGATTGTTGGCTATTTTTAGCAAGACGAGCAATCCTGCACATGCTTTTGTCCCTTTTTTGTTTGCTTTTCGTGATAGAAATTTTGAATAGGCGCGCATTAATTTTTCGTAATCTTAGTATATGAGAACGCATTTGATATACTTAATTCTTTTATTTGTTTCGGTCATTTGACTGCGGCCATGCTGGAGCACCGCCTTTAGTCGAATAAATTGACCCCAGGACTTATTCTTTGTATGCCTAGTACTTATTCTATCGGTCTCTTTTGCCGAACCGCTAAGTTATGTGGATGTAAACGCACCAGCATCGGTTGTCAAGCAATAGTTTGGTGGGAGGACAAACAGGCACACACACACATACATGTATGTGTATATATCTATATATATATATATACCACGGGCTTCTTTCAGTTTCCGTCCACCAAATTCACTCTCAAGGCTTTGGTTGGCCCGAGGCTATAGTAGAAGACACTTGCCCAAAGTGCCATGCAGTGGGACTGAAACGGGGATCATGTAGTTGGTAAACCAGCTACTTATCATACAGCCACTCGTGCACCTATACTATATAGTCAGAGTAGAGCAGTAACTGTGCTTACGGCCTTTGCCGGACTTACTAGATCGATATGTATCCTAGTTTCAGTGTTTCAGTCTTTGGACTACGGCTATGCTAGGATATCAGTGGTCAAGCGGTGGAGAGAGGATAAACACAAAGACACAGACATGCGCGCGCATGTGTGTGTATATATATATATATTATATATATATATATATATATATATATATATAATATATATATATATATATTCTTTTTCAGGATTAAATACAAAGAAGACAACAAACGGAATATATGACACACGTAGATATTATATAGTTTTTGGTGTTAATTATTCATCCATTACACATGTTTCATTTGTTAATAGGATTTACGAAACTGTACATAGAGGAGAAACAATCTCCTATTTTGATATGTAATTATTTGGAAAAAATATAAAGAAGCTATTTTCCAGAATTTTCAACTCTTTTGCATATCTCGCTCAAATATAATACCTACATAAAACTATGGAGGACTGGAATAAACAGATGTGCTCCAAGAAGACACACCTCGGATTTTAACCCTATCTACATATTCTATGTGCGTGTGTGATATATATAAAGGGAAAGTTTATGAAAATAAACAAAAGACGAAGGCAGGTGGAGTACAAACAAACAAAAATGCATTAGTATAGCGCTCAGGAATAGAAAAAGTCTTTTACGTTTCGAGCCTACGCTCTTCGACAGAAAGATACACAGAAAAAAAACAGGAGAGAAACAAGGAAAGAAAAAATGCGTGTAGGAGCTAAAGCACTAAAAGAGAATGACTCTCCCCAGACACAATAAAGATAGATAGATAGTCAGATACACGCATATATGTGTGTATGTGTGTGTGCGTGCGTGTGTATGTATACATGTATGCACACAATCACACACATACACACGCAAACACATCTAAATTGAAATATTGATATTTTAAGATATATGTAATATTAAATACATTATATATAGTATTGATATTATATAATACACACACGCACACACAATTATGCGTATATAGGTGTTTGTGTGTATATATGTGCGGATGCAGTACGTAATAATATATAACTTTAAAGAGAACGACAAATAGGGAGACAGAAAGGCGGTGATGTGTAAGGGTGGAGGCAACGAGAGGAAATAGAATAGGTATTGATTAGTGTCATTAACGAAAGAATCGATTAATATATCCGACCACATCAAAGATAACCTTTATAACTTTTAACTAGAGTCACCATAGTTACAGAGATTACAACTTCGTTTCGGTACAAATACACACATTCGCATCAGCACCACGGTAACTATACAGCTGCTGCTACCACCATCGCCATCAATACTACCAAGGCCACCCTCATCATAATCATTGTCATCACCAACACAATCAGCTTTTTCATCCCTAATACCATGATCATCATCACTACCACCACCACCACCACCACCATATGCTCTTTCTCATCAACACTACCACAGTTGCTACATCCGCATCGCCACCACCACCACCACCACCACCACCAACGCCATTGCCACCATGAACATCACCTTTGACATGTCCATCATCATCATCATCATCATCATCATCATCATTATCATCATCATCATCATCATCAACATCACCATTACCATTATCCCCACCACCATCACCACCACCATCAAATTCATCATCATTACAATGATACCTGTTATTGTTGTCATCACTGACATCAGCACTGTCATCAACTTAAGAATATTTTGTAATTAGTTAGGTAATGACACAATGGTTTATGCTATTGACTATTAAACTACCTCTGTCTAATCACTTCCAGTATGCATTTCCATTGCTCTAAATTCTCGGTTCAAAACCCGCCTTGGTTAACTTTGTTTTTCATCCTTTCGTGGGTCGATACAATAATGTAACAATCATAAGCTGGAGTTATATTTAATCGATTAATCCCTTCCATCAAATTTTTCGGGCCTTATAATCTTTATTAGAAACAGTTAATCTGATTTAGAGACGATGAATTAGCTGAGTTATTAGGACATAGGAAGTGTTTTGTAATATTAGTCTGGCTTCTTAAGTTCTCTGTTCATATCCCATCGAAATTAACTTGTCTTTCATTCTTCTGGGGCTGGAACAGACTGTGTTGTGTTCTTGAGCAAGACACCTTATTTCACGTTGCTCCAATTCATTCATCTGTACAAATGAGTCGCGAAATCAGCAGTGCCAAGCTGTATCGGTTTTTTACTTTTCCCTTGAGCTACAGCGTGCCCGGACTTGTACCTCAGAGGGGGACTTTCTTGGTGCAATCTCATGGCCATTCATGACTGAAGGGGCTCTTTCTTTCTTTTTAACAAATTTTTGCAAAATCTCTGGCTGAAGACCTGTGTCAGACACAAGTGTTTCGAGAATCCTCAGAAAAAAAGCAAATAACACGATTAAAAGGAAAAATAAACCCAGTTGGTCTGGCGTTGAATGGGACGACATACTTGAATAAACCTGTGTCAACTTCAGTATGTACTATAGTCTTATATTTATTAATCGGTCTTTCTTTCGAGTTACTGTATTGGTATAAAGGGACACAACTCCACTAGTTTATACAAGCAAATCTACACGCAGGTTCACATACATATGCATACGAAGCATCGAATTCTACTTACAAGGACTCGTTTAGTCCGAAACTACACTAGAAGAGACTGTTCCAAGGCCATTGCAAAGTGGGGAATTTAACAAGGAGCCCACGATTATGGAATACACAGCTATGCCAAGATATATTCATATTTTCATATTTGAAAGTACGTTAATGTATAGAAGATAGATAAGCACTAACAAAGACTCATTGTCGAATGGAGCGAATAAAAGCGTCTCTCTCCACCTCTCTCTCACTCACTCTCTCACTCACACACACACACACACTCACTAACTCACTCCATATCTCTCCCTTCTTTCCTCTCTCCCTCTCTATCTATCTCACTCGCTCTTTCTCTTTGTGAATTACCAGCTAGAAGCTCTCGACTGACAGAGCGTAGCTGTCTGCAGGCTCGGGATTGTTTGTACTGAATGAAGTTGGGCGATGATAGAGTAATGTAACCATGGAGAACAATACCATTGGCCGATTAAATATAGTGAGGCCCAAGAAGAAAGTGGTGATTTTAGGGAAGATAGCAATGATGATGATGATGATGATGATGACGACAACGCTGACGATTATAAGAAAAGGAAATGTAGAACGACAACAATAAGTTTGCAAAAGAAAGCGGTTTCCC
>NW_021835252.1:15000-17500 GCF_006345805.1 Octopus sinensis | reverse complement strand
GCTAGGGTGATGGAAGAGCAAAGGAAGGAGAGAAATTATAGGTGTATCAAAGTAGCAGTGAAAATGGCGGCGGCGGTGGCGGTGGTGGTGTTGGATGGGTAGCAATAGTAATGGTTGTAGTCGTGGCGATGATGATGATGATGATGATGATCATCATCATCATCATCATCAAAATATAATAATAATAATAATAATAATAATAATAATAATAATAATAATAATAATGAAAGCTTTAAAAAAAAAGGGCAAAGAAATATTTGAGTGAAAGATTTCTAAGAGATTCTTCCTTAACGAATATCAAGAAATAATTCTATAAGTAATGGCGTCGGCGGGGGTGAGGAGGGTAGCTGCAGTGTGGATACAGGGTGCTGTGGGGGGGCAAAACAGGGACAGACAATGAGGGAGGAAAAAGTGAGAGGGTGTATGTGTGTACATGAGTGCGTGGTGGGAAGTTTTGATGGGTGAATGGGTGAATGGGTGCCTGGCAGACACATTTTTGACAGAACGTTGGAAAATAGCAAAATGCTAAAAAATAAACAGGAGCGAAGGTGGAGAGGAAAAGATTATTATGGATGATGGTAATGATGGTGGTGGTGGTGGTGGTGGTGCTAGTGCTGAGGGTGGTGGTGGTGGTAATGGTGGTGTTTGTGGTGGCAGTGATGGTGGTCTAAGGAAACAACTTGCTTTGCTGTCTTTCATTGCTGCTCCAGCCAAGCCTAGCTAACTGCCATGAGGTAAGTTGACAAGGAAAGAGGATATATGTGTGTGTGTGTGTGTGTGTGTGTGTGTGTGTATGTGTGTGGGTGAGAACAGAGGAGAGGGTGTGTTAGGATTTCCCGAGATATGGGTATCGGGGAGAGACTGTGATTGTGGAATATTATGGAATACTTAATGTAACAAAGTGCCCACTTAGGCGATGGTGGAGAAGATAAGAATTAATAGCATTGGTGGTGGTGATGGTGGTGGTAGTGGTGGTGGTGGTGGTGATGGTGGTGGTGGTAGTGGTGGTGTTGGCGGCGGCGGCGGCGGCGGCGGTGGTGGTGGTGGTGGTGGTGGTGGTGGTGGTGGTGGTGGTGGTGGTGGTGGTGGTGGTGGTGGTGGTGGTTGCAGTGGTAGCATTCGTGGTATCAGTGTGCTTGAACATTATAGTAGCGGTGGTAGTATTTTGTTGGTGATGCTGATGGTGCTGTAGTTCGGTTTGAGTACTTGTGTTGCGGGTAACAGTATGTTTGTGGAAGTATTAGTGATGATGCTGGTAAGAAGAAGCAGTGGCGGTTACTATTATAGAATGATGGCCACGCTAACGGTGGTGGAAAGCAGAAGCAAGAAGGGTGGCAGTAGTGATGGTTGATTGTGCTAAGAATTGTATTAGGGAAGATTGGGGCAATGGTAAAGAAGGTAGCGCTCATGTCTGATGCATGATGTATATATATGGATGGGCAGCTAGATGGATGAATGATGGATGGATAGATGGATGGATGGATGGATGGATGGTTGGTTGGTTGGTTGGATGGATGGTTGGTTGGTTGGTTGGATGGATGGGTGGATGGATGGATCGATGGATCGATGGATAGAATGGTGGATGGATGGAGGGATGGATGGTTGGTTGGTTGGTTGGCTGGATGGATGGATGGATAGAATAGTGGATGGATGGAGTGGTGGGTGGATGGATGGATGGATGGATGGATGGAGGATGGATGGATGGATAGAATGGTGGATGACTGGATGGATGTCTGATTGTGTCAACACGAAGGGTTGGTCCTGAAATGGGAAGAAGGAAACGTAATTCGGTCATGGAGAGATGGCGTGATAAAACTTTAAACGTGCTTCTTCTGGTGAAAGTAACCGAGACAGAAATAAAGGCAAGTTTTAGAATTAAGTTTGGCCAATTCTCAGTCTCAGCAAATAATCGCGTGATATAAAATTATATGTAAGCTATGATGTAACATACTGATGGGTCATGGGTGAATGCAATAAAGCCAAAAGTAAATTTAGACAAGGAAAAAAAGATGTGTGTTGATCTCGGATGTAGACCTAGTGTTAAGACAAGAACATAGCTGATGGCATAGTGTTCAGCGTATTATTTATGCTGTCCTTGTCATTTTCATAAATATGTAGTAAGACGAAGTCGATTGTAACTGAGGTTTTTAACTGTCTTATCTTGATCATCACTATCACCCTTTATTCAAAGATAAAATAAAGAGCAAATCTAAGGAAGTAGTGAAGCTTAGATAGTTGGGGAGAAAGAGTTGTCTGTACTATGGTTAACTGTATCATTACTGGAAATGTAATCAAACTGTTATTAATATCAAGATTACTAGGTCACAATCAGTTTTTTTTTTTAAATTAATTGAAACTTAACAGTTTACAGATACGGTTATCAAAATTCTTACGTTACAGACCTCTAGAGAAAGAAAACACACAAACTACTACTACCACTACTACTACTACAAAGAATTGTGCGTTAGTGCTGAGAATGGAGATACTGATGGGTTGGTTG
>NW_021835252.1:0-7500 GCF_006345805.1 Octopus sinensis | reverse complement strand
AGAGAGAAGGAGAGAAGCTGGAAAGAGAAAAATTGAAGAATCGATGGAAGTATGGAAGAAGGCAAGAGGAAAGAAGGATTTGCAGATGAAATACAAGCAAAAGAGATTGAAGAATGATGTAGCACCCCTAGGGATAGGAAGGTAAAAGAATAAAATAAATACAGAATAAATTTTTAAAATACAATGAAATATATACGTTAGGAAGATTTAACTCCACCCTAGGAAAAAAGCGACAAATAATCATATTAATAGAAAAAAAAAAGTTATGTGTTCATGAGATGGAGAAGCTTACAAGGAGAACATGGGGGGAAAAAAACGAAGGAACTAAATAATACAGAAACGGTTAATACGACACGCCACCTCTCTCCAGAAAAAAAAATAATAATGATAAAAATAAAGAAAAAAGAAGGAAGAGGAAAGGGTTAATAGTGGAGGGTGAACATCACATGGGGGGCAAACACAAATGTTATGTGATACGAGCAGGTGGTGCGAAGTGGGAGATGATGGTGCGCAGTAGCGTGTGGTCGGTGTGTGGGTAGGGGTGTGTGAAATAACTTGGAAAAGATGAATTCTGTTTGTGATTGAGAGATGCGAAGTGGGAGGGAAAATTCATGAGGAAGCTTATCCAAGAGAAACTACTGAATGAGGAAGTAACATGGGGCTATGTATTTTCCATTATTTATTATTGTTATTATTATTATTATTATTATTATTATTATTATTATTATTATTATTATTGTTATTATTATTATTATTGTTGTTGTTGTTTTTGTTGTTGTTATTATTATTATTATTTATTTTAAATTGGGGTTTGTTTTGCGTGTTTTTTTTTTGTTTGCTTTGCGATATTTTAAAATTCCCGTTTTTTTTTTCTCTTTTATGTTTTTGTTTCGTTTTTTGTTTCCTTTTTCTTGTAAATTTATTTTTTCTAATGCATTTCTTATAACTGAAAGGTCTAGCTAGAGACAAGGAGGTGCGGGATAAATAAAATTTAGTACTTCCTTATAGGGAACTTATAGGGAATTCTCTACATAATACATGTCTATGGAGAAATGAGATTGGTTGTTGTTCATGCCTTTCTGAAAGCAGCCAACGAATTGCAATCTAATTACTCAAAGCCTGGATGACAACAAACTTTAGTCTTCCTGTGTCGTATAAAAAAAGTTTTACTGGAAGCTACAAAGTTCCTTGTTTTTTCGGCGTAATTCCAACAATCAATTACGGAAACCAAGTTGTGAAATTTATCACTGTGAGACTCTTTTTTATGATTGCTTCTGGCCCTCAATTCTTGATGGAGTTTCGGGTATGCAAGCTGTGGCACACGATGCAGTTGTGACAGAGCACGTTGGATACTACTGATTTCTTTCAGAATGGGAAGATTGTAGAAGAAAAGGATCGACCCCCCCCCCCGCACAAGTCTAAGTACATTATTTAACAATCCCGAAAGGATTCCTCGGTGGCATTCCAGTGCTGAGAGCAGAAACGAAAACTGCAATCTTTTCAGTACGCTAACGATTCGGTCAGATCGCCGTCTGACAATACGTAACTTATTGTTAGATCATGACTGTAAGCTAAGTAAAGAAATATTCGTTATGCAAAAAAAAAAAAGAAAAAAAAAAGAAGTTTCAAGCTTTTTATCCAAGTCAAACCATTAACGTCTAAACGCCTGGAGATGAATTAATACCATTGTCATTTTTTCGAAGTATTCACTTCATCTTTAGTGATAATAGATGTTTCAGTATTTGGATATATGCACCGCATTTCGATCGTCATCGGTTGTGTATCTTGTGCCTGTGATCTACTGCCCCCAGTAACAATGATCTGAAACTTAATTCCAAGGTTACATGATTTGTAGGAGAAGTAAGGTTTAGTCGATTAAAGGATTAAAGGGAATGTCAACCGCTGCCGAAACCTGAATATAGTAATGGTTTCAAATTTTTTGCAAAAGACCAGCAATTTCGGAGGAAGTCAAGTCAATTACACCGACCCTACAATTTTCAAGTGTTACTTATTTTATCGACTCCGAAATGTTGAAAGGAAAAGTAGAACCCTTGCGAACTTTGAACACAGAACGTAAGGCCGAAAGAAATTCCGCTAAGCATTCCCCCACCCCACCCCATCCCGGTGCGGTAACAATTCCGCCAGCCCGTTTCCTTATAAACGTAAATATAACAATCCTTTCTACTACAGGCGCGAGGCCAGAAATTTCGGGAGATGGACTAAGTCGATTTTATCGACCTCAGTTGCTCAACTAGTACTTATTTTATCAACCCGAAAGGGTGAAAGGCAAAGTCGACCCTGGCGGCATTTGAACTCAGTACGTAATAAAAGGCGAAATACCGACTAAGCATTGTGCCAAGCATGCTAACAATTCTGCGAGACCCCGCCTTATGAACGCGAATATAATAATAATAATAATAATAATAATAATAATAATAATAATAATAATAATAATAATAATAATAATAGATTAAAAACAAAGCGCATATATATGCATTGTGGTGAGTAACTTATTAATATTACTTTTTTATGCACATGAAACACACATATTTAGGACGCCAATGTAAAGAGTTTCATCATAAAACGACTTGCTAAAAAGCCAACCAATCCTAAATAAACTCACACAAAAGACATTCCTGTTGAACTTTGCACTTTGGCTTAACGTAATGTTGACTTCACTGTTTGAAGCCTGGTCAACCTAACAGCGGGTGATATACTCATTAATACACACACACACACACACATACACACACACTCGTACACACACACACACGTACATACACACATACTCGTACACACACGCACGCGCACACACGCATGTATATCTACACACACATGCATATATATGCACATGTGTGCCTGTAAATATATATATATATATATATATATGTATATATATATATATATATATATATATATATATATATATATGTATATGATAGATAGATAGATGATAGATAGATAGATAGATAGATAGATAATAGATAGATAGATAGATAGATAGATAGATAGATAGATAGATAGATGATAGATAGATAGATAGATAAATGTAATCTCGAGAAACCTCAACTTAAGGAGGGTCAGCTGTGAATATTATATGCATCTGTGTATTCGTGTTTGTGCCCATGTACATAGTGGGGTTTGTGCGCGTGTGTGTATACATACATACACACATATATTATTGTATATATGTATATATGCATACATATGTATCCACTGCCACGAATACTCACACACAGACTCTCATTCAGAATAACCGTCCAGAGATATCATATATGAAGGGGACATTTTAGATCCCTTTATTTTTTAACCTTTCCTTTGTGATGTGAACTGCTGGGACCGGTCGATAGTTTGTTAACCTGATTAATAATCAATAAATAAATGAATTGCTTGCATGATTATGTGTGATATAAATGACTGCATTGGTGTGTAGATGCATATTTTCGTGTAAGTGCATGCGTGTGCATGTACGGGTGATTGTGTTCGGGTGTATCTGTGTTTGTGAATAATAGATATGCATTAAATGTGTATACGTACACGTCATTTGTGCCTCATCAAAAATGTATGCGCACTCATACTGCCTAATATCGTGTCGTGACTGGAGAGAAAAAAGGGAAAGAGGGAGAGAGAAAGAGAGAAAGAGAAGGAGAGAGAGGGAGAGTTTGAGTGTTTGTGTGTAGACGTAGAGAGGAAGATGTAAACAGTTAGAGGGACAAAGGAGAGAGTAAATGGCAACAAAAGAGAAAGTGAAACAATAGAAGAGATGGATAAATATATATAAGAAGGAAAAAAAAAACAAATGAAGGAACAAAGGAATGAAGAAAAAAGAAAGGAAAATTGGATGAATGAAGTAGAGAAGGAAAGAACGAACGATGTACATGACTTCTAAATTGTAACTGTTGAAATGCACAGCGCTCCTCGACTGTATGTCAGCGTGTGCAAACATATTTACATGTTAGGCGCTCTATCACAGTGTGATAGGTTGAAATGTTTGTCTATATTCTTATATAAAAATATGTCTCTTTAATTTTGTTTGAGCTGTCTTTGGCTAATATGCTACTTTATGTTTGAAGAAGTAAATTTGTAGGCTGGAAAGTGTATTAACCTCTCGGTCGAATAGTTTTCTGTTCTTATACTGTCACAAACACAGCGCTGCATTCACGGAGATATGCTGAGATTCTCAATTCATACCACTTATATAGACAGGAGAGCAACAGACTCAGATAATATACACTATTATCCTGCCATCATTAGCATTACCACGTCCATCAGCATCAATACCACCTTCATAATTATCACCAATAGCATCACCACTATTATCATTATCACAGCACCCAGCAACACCGTTTGTAACCACCACCACCATCATCATCATCATCATCATCATCATCATCATCATCATCATCATCATCGTTACCGTTATCGCGACTGCTATCATCACTGCTATAGCAACCATCATTACCACAAGAACCACTATCAGTACTTTCATTGTCATCTACATCACCATGGCCATCACCAACACCAACACCAACACCACCATTTATAGCAACGCCTCAACAATCATTATCACCCTCAACATCAAAATTACCAGAACCAAGAAGCTAGTGACTAACTGACATTAGTTAGTCTCAACCTCTATGTTATACGTATTTCTCTTATGTTCGGCAGCTCTGAGGGCTCAGCATTAATTCTCTCGTACAACCACCAAAAACAAATTCAATACTTTACACCTGAGCCAGAATGTTTATGTCTTTTGGAAGGAAATAATGGTGCATATAAAGTGAAACGATTTCAACCAAGAATCGAAGCCGAAAAAGCGGGCTTCAGCACGAACATCACACACGTCAGTTTTCGCCTTTGTATGAGAAGCTGTGCAGCATACTGTCTTAAAAGAAACGAATATAATACAGGCAAAATATTATGACTTGCTCCGTAGAACTCAAACCAAAAGATGAAATCGATTCGAGGATAAACATAATAGGCGCAGGAGTGGCTGTGTGGTAAGTAGCTTGCTAACCAACCACATGGTTCCGTGTTGAGTCCCACTGCGTGGCATCTTGGGCAAGTGTCTTCTGCTATAGCCCCGGGCCGACAATGCCTTGTGAGTGGATTTGGTAGACGGAAACTGAAAGTAGCCTGTCGTATATATGTATATATATATATATATATATGTGTGTGTGTGTTTGTGTGTCTGTGTTTGTCCCCCTAGCATTGCTTGACAACCGATGCCGCAGTCAAATGACTGAAACAAATAAAAGAAGAAAAAAAGAATATATATACATATATAGATAAATAGATAGATAGATAGATAGATATACATACATACATACATACATACATACATACATACAGTCGTGTGTGAGTGTATATTTGGATGGACATCACGTAAGTGTTATATAATATAAGAGATTCTCTCTTTAATTACACAGCCGTAATATTTGTCATATTTTGACGTTATACCGTGTGAAGGCACCCTAAAAAACAGAAGTGATACTTTTAGAAACCTCGAGGGATCTATAAGACCGTTATTTAGCACAATTTTCGAAGCGTTAAGTGGATAAGAGCCAAATCTTTGACCAGTTCACTAATGTATTGCAGATAAAAATTTGTCATTGCTATTCACGACAGTAAGGAGATAACAGACACGCGTAAAGTATTCTGGTCAGAGACAACATAATGACTGCTATTATGTGAACTTAAATGGGCTATAAATGTATTTTTTCTTCCGGTTGATTTTTTTTTTATCGTTAATCACAGATAGAGAAAGGCTACACCCATGAGCCTTTTCGCATGGCCTTCTTGATTGGTAGGTGAAGCAACGAAGACTTGTGGTTTAACTACAGGCTACATACAGTACAGGTCATAAGAATGTTTACAAAATTAAGGACACCGTGAAAGGCATTCGAAGATATCAGATGGAGGTGTTAAACAAAGAGATGTACCTTATCCGTCAAGTCAATTGATTTCTGATGATGGTACTTTGTAACTTATCTTTTTTTATCTTTTACTTGTTTCAGTCATTGGAGTGCGGCCATTCTGGAGAACTGACTTGAAAGGATTTTTGTCGAACAAATCGACCTCAGAACTTGTATATATATTTTTGTAAGCCTAGTACTTATGCTATCAGTGTCATTTGCTGAACCGCTAAGTTATGGGGACGTAAAGACACCACCACCGGTTGTCAAGCGGTGGTGGAGGACAAACATAGGCACAAAGACACACATATACATATCTATCTATCTATCTATCTATCTATCTATCTATCTATCTATCTATCTATCTATCTATTTATACACACACATACACACACACATACAGACTCACACAGACATATATTCACACACACAGACTCTCACACATACACACACACGACGGGCTGCTTTCACTTTCCATCCAAATATATCCACAAGGATTTGGTCGGCCCGATGCTATAGTAGAAGGCATTTGCCCAACATGCCACGCAGTGAGACTGAACCCGGAGCCAAATAATGGAAAAATAAAATCTTCTGTAAAATGTTCTGAACTCGCAAACTACGAATCGTCAAAGTAAACGAACGGCCCAGCTTCCTATCATTTGTTCCTACTGAACCACATCGTGGAAATAGGGACGGACGGTTGAAAGAAAGGGGTGATTTAGTTATAGTGAGAAATGGCCTTTCGCTTTATGCAAGCAGTGTGTATAAGGTGGCGAGAAAGAGAGAGGGGGAGACGGAGAAAGAGAGAGAGAGAGAGAGAGAGAGGGGGTGGGGAAAGAAAAAGTGATAGAGCATATTCCAGCTGTTGTAAGCTTGTTTGCAAAAACGACAAACACGAAAAAACAATAAAACAGATGCACGTATGAAGGTCCTGCAAAAATATACATGCTAACAGTTGTACATTCTTGCATGTTGCATACAATCTATACGTAAAAAAGAAGGCAAGTGTTTTTGTTGTTTGCATAAAGTGAGTCTTCACCGAAGTGACCTACAATATTATAAACACCATTCCAACTATGATCATCCCAGTTTCGCTTAGTTATATATTTGTTTGTCTTTTCTAGCACTATATACATATCCTGGAGAGCATCACCTAATGTAGCCTTCTAATTGTTTTAACTGCTCTTTTTAGCAGGTTAAACGAATGTGTAGAGGCTTCCTAGTTAGCTTATCATAACAGAAGGTATATAGACGTGGGCAGTGCTGAAATTGTTTGCTAGTCGTCTCGGTATGTTTACGTCCAAGTAGGAAGCAGTTTGTCTGTCAATGCAGTCGGCTGTATTCAAGTGTTTCTCTGTAGATTTGTCAAAGAGATGAATGTGTTTGGTAATTGTGATATGCGTATGATTAGAGTGGTTGTGCATGAAGGTGTATGTGTGCATGCGCGCGTGTGTAAAAACGAAAAACCACTTCAAAATGAGTATGAGACTCTCTTTCCCTCTCTCACTCTCTCTCTGTGACTATGTATATATATATATATGTATGTGTATATGTATGTATGTGTGTGTGTGTGTGTGTATGTATA